>NW_027522432.1:0-139419 GCF_052094955.1 Ictidomys tridecemlineatus
GCATCCACGTATCCAACTTCTGCTCTCTCTAAAAGTCTTTCTGCACCTCAGTCTCCAACCTTTGCTCTCTGTAATCGTCCTTCTGTACCGCAGTCTCCAATCTCTGCTCTCTGTATCAATTATTCTGCACCTCAGTCTCCAACGTCTGCTCTTTAACAGTCTTTCTGCACCCTAGTGTCCAACATCTTCTCTCTACAATGGTCCTTCTGCACCAAAGTCTCCAACCTCTGCTTTCTGTAACAGTCCTTCTGCACTTCAGATTCCAACCTCTGCTCTCTGTAAAAGTCCTTCTAAGCCTCAGTCTGAAACCTCTGCTGTCTGCAAAAATCTTTCTGCACCCCAGTTTCCAAACTGCGCTATCTGTAACAATCCTTCTGCACCCCAGTCTCCAACCTCTGCTCTCTGTAAGAGGTCTTCTGCACCCAAGTCTCAAACCTCTTCTCTCTAAATGATTTTTCTGAACCTCAGTCTCCAACCTCTGCTCTCTGCAATGATCCTTCTGCACCTCAGTCTCCAACCTCTGCTCTCTGCAATGATCCTTCTTCAATCCAGTCTCCAAAAACTGCTCTCTGCAACAGTCCTTCTGCACCCCAGTCTCCAACCTCTGCTCTCTGCTACAGTACTTCTGCACCCCAGTCTCCAACCTCTGCTCTCTGCAACATTTCTTCTGCACCCAAGTCTCCAACCTGTGCTCTCTGTAACTTTCCTACTGCACCCAGGTCTCCAAACTCTGCTCTCTGTAGCGATCCTTCTGCACCTCATTCTCCAACTTCTGCTCTCTGCAACAATTCTTCTGCACCCCAGTCTTCATCCTCTGCTCTCTGTTAGAATCATTTTGCACCCCAGTCTCCAACCTCTCCTCTCTGTAAAAGTCCTTCTGCACTTAAGTCTCCATGTTCTGCAATCTCTAACAGTCCTTCGGCACCCCAGTCTGAAACCTCTGCACTCAGAAATGATCTTTTTTCACCTCAGATTCCAACCTCTGCTCTCTTTAATAGTCCTTCTGCACCCAGTTCCAACATCTGCTCTCTGAAGCGATCCTTCTTCTCCCCAGGCTCCAACCTCTGCTCTCTGCAATGGTCCTTCTACATCCCAATTTCCAAAATTTGATCTCTGTAACAGTTTTTCTGCACCTCAGTCTCCAAACTCTGCTCTCTGAAACAGTCCTTCTGCACCACTGTCTCCAACCTCTACTCTCAGTAACAGTTCTTCTGCACCCCAATCTCCAAACTCTTCTCTCTGTAACACTCCTTATGCACCCTAGTCTTCACCCTCTACTCTCTGTAAAAGTCCTTCTGCACCTCAGTCTCAAACCTCTGCTCTCTGTAAGATCCTTCTGCAACCCATTCTTCAAACGCTGCTCTCTGTAACAGTCTTCTGCAACCCAGTCTCTAAACTCTGCTCTCTGTAACAGGCCTTCTGCACCCCAGTCTTCAAACTCTGGTCACTGTAACAGGCCTTCTGCACCCCAGTCTCCAACCTGTGCTCTCTGCAACGATCCTCCTACACCCCAGTCTCCAAACTCTGCACTCTGTAACAGTCCTTCTCTACCCCAGAATCCAAAATCTGCTCTCTGCTACAGTCCTTCTGCACCTCAGTCTAAAAACTTGGCTCTCTGCAAAAATTCTTCTGCACTCGAGTTTCCAAACTTTGCTCTCTGTAACAGTCCTTCTGAACCTCAGTCTACAAAATGCTCTCTGTAAGATCCTTCTGCAACCCATTCTCCAAACGCTGCTCTCTGTAACAGTCTTCTGCAACCCAGTCTCGAAAATCTGCTCTCTGTAACAGTCTTTCTGCACCTCAGTCTCCAAACTCTGCTCTCTGATACAGTTCTTCTGCACCCCAGTCACCAAACTCTGCTCTTTGTAACAGGTGTTCTTCACCCAGTCTCCTATCTCTGCTCTCTGTAAGAGGCCTTCTGCACACCAGTCTCCAAACACTTCTCTCTTCAACGATCCTTCTTAATCTCAGTCTCCAACCTCTGCTCTCTGCAACAGTCTTTCTGCACCCCACTCTCCAACCTCTGCTTTCTTTAACAATCATTCTGCACCTCACTCTCCAACCTCTGCTCTCTGCAATGGTTCTTCTGCACTCCAGTCTCCACACTTTGTTCTCTGCAACATTCTTTTTGTACCCCAGTCTCCAACCTTTGCTCTCTGCAACAGTCCTTCTGCACCCAAGTCTCCAAACTCTTCTCTCTGCTAAAATACTTCTGCAACCGAGTCTCCAACATCTGCTCTCTGTATCAGTCTTTTAAACCTCAGTCTCCCAACCTTTGCTCTCTGCAGCAGTCCTTTTACACCCCAGTAACCAAAATCTGCTCTTTGCAACGATCCTTCTGCACCCCAATCTTCAACATCTGATCTCTGTATCAGTTCTTCTGCACCACAGTCTCCAAACACTGCTCTCTGCAAAAGTTTTTATGCACCCACGTCTCTAAACACTGCTGTCTGCAACATTTTTTCTACACCCCAGTCTCCAACCTGTGCTCTCTGTAACAGTCCTTCTGCACCTCAGTCTCCAACATCTCCTCTCTGCAATGATCCTTCATCTACCCAGTCTCCAAACTCTGCTCTCTGTAAAAGTCCTTTTGTATCGCAGTCTCCAACCTCTTCTCTTTGTAACGGTCCATCTCCTCCCCGATTGCCAATGTCTGCTTTCTGTAACAGTCCTTCTGCAGCCCAGTCTCCAAACTCTTCTCTCTGCAACGATCTTTCTACACCTAAGTCTCCAAACTCTGTTCTTTGTAAAAGTCCTTCTGCACATCAGTCTCCATTCTTTGCTCTCTGTAATTGTCCTTCTGCACCCCAGTCTTCAATCTCTGCTCTCTGTAACAATCCTTCTGCACCCCAGTCTCCCAAATCTGTTCTCTACAAAGGTACTTCTGCAGCCCAGTCTACAAACTCTGCTCTATAACAGTCTTTCTGTACGGCAGTCTCCAAACTCTTCTCTCTATAACGGTCCTTCTACACCCCAATTTCCAAACTCTACTCTCTGTAACAGTCCTTCTAAGCCTGCAGCTGTCCTTCTGCACCCCAGGCTACACACTCTGCTCTCTGTAACAGTACTTTTGCACCCCAGTCTCCAAAATCTACTTTCCATATCAGTTATTGTGCACCCCAGTCTAAAACATCTACTCTCTGTAACAGTCTTTCTGCACCTAAGTCTCCAACCTCTGCTTTCTGCAACAGTCCATCTGCACCCCAGTCTCCAACCTCTGCTCTCTGCAAACGTCTTATTACACCCCAGTATCCAACATCTGTTCTCTGCAATGATCTTTCTGCATACCAGTCTCCAACGTCTGCTCTTTGCAAAAGTCCTTCTACACCCCAGTCTCCAACATCTGCTCTCTGCTACAGTCCTTATGCACCCCACTTTCCAACCTCTGCTCTCTGCAACCTTTCTTCTGCACCCCATTCTCCAACCTGTGCTCTCTGAAACTATCCTACTGCACTCCGGTCTCCAAAATCTGCTCTCTGTAGCGATCCTTCTGCACCTCAGTCTCTAACCTCTGCTCTCTGCAACGATCCTTCTGCATCCCACTCTCCCACATCTGCTCTCTGCAATGGTCCTTCTGCACCCCAGTCTCCAAACTCTGCTCTCTTTAACACTTTTTCTGTACGGCAGTCTCCAAACTCTTCTCTCTATAAAGGTCCTTCTGCACCGATATTTCCAATGTCTGCTCTCTTTAACAGTCCTTCTAAGCCTCAGTCTGAAACTTCTGCTCTCTGAAACAATCCTTCGGCACCCCAGTCTCCAAACTCTGCTCTCTTTAACAGGCTTTCTGCACCCCAGTCTGAAATTTCTGCTCTCTGCAAAAGTCCTTCTACACCCCAGTCTCCATCCTCTGCTCTCTGCAACGATCCTTCTGCATCCCAGTCTCCAACGTCTGCTCTCTGTACGATCCTCCTGCACCCCGTTCTCCAAACTTTGCTCTCTGTAACAGTCATTCTGCACCTCAGTCTCCAACCTCATCTCTCTGCAATGGCCCTTATGCACCCCAGGATCCAACCTCTGTTCTCTGCAGCTGTCCTTCTGCACCCCAGGCTACAAACGCTGCTCTCTGTATCAGTCCTACTGCACCTCAATCTCCAACCTCTGCTCTCTGCAACAGTCCTTCTGCACCTCAGTCTCCAAGCTCTGCTCTCTGTAACAGTCCTTCTGCATATCACTGTCCAACCTCTGCTCTCTGTAAGGATCCTTCTGCACCTCATGTCCAAACTCTGCTCTCTGTAACGGGCCTTCTGCACCACAGTCTCCAACCTCTGCTTTTTGTAAAAGTTCTTCTGAACCCTAGTCTCCATCCTCTGCTCTCTGTAAGAATCCTTTGACACCCTTATCTTCAACCTCTCCTCTCTGTAAAAGATTTTGTGCACCACAGTATCCAAACTCTGCAATCTGTAACGGTCCTTCTGCACCCCAGTCTCTATCCTCTGCTTTCTGTATCAGTCCTTCTGAACCCAAGTCTCCAAACTCTGCTCTCTGCAACATTTCTTCTGCATCCCAGTCTCCAACCTGTGGTCTCTCTGACAATCCTTCTGCACCGCAGTCTCCAACATCTGCTCTCTGCAACGATCCTTCTTCTATCCAGTCTTCAAAGTCTGCTCTGTGTAAAAGTCCTTTTGTATCACAGTCTCCAACCTCTTCTCTTTGTAACGGTCCATCTGCTCCCCAATTCCCAAACTCTGCTTTCTTGTAACAGTCCTTCTGCACCCCAGTCTTCAACATCTGCTCTCGGCAACCATTTTTCTTCTATTCAGTCTCCAAACTCTGCTCTCTGTAAAAGTCCTTTTGTATCGCAGTCTCCAACCTCTTCTCTTTGTAACGGTCCATCTGCTCACCAATTGCCAACCTCTGCTTTCTGTTACAGTCCGTCTGCACCCCAGTCTCCAAACTCTTCTGTCTGCAAAGATCTTTCTGCACCTCAGTCTCCAAGTTCTGCTCTCCGTAAAGTCCTTTTGCACCTCAGTCTCCATCATTTGCTCTCTGTAATGGTCCTTCTGCACCCCAGTCTCCAACCTCTGCTCTCTGCAACGATCCATTTGCATCCCAGTCTCTAATGTCTGCTCTTTGTAAGATCCTTCTTCACACCGTTCTCCAAACTTTGCAGTCTGTAACAGTCATTCTGCACGTCAGTCTCCAACCTCATCTCTCTGCAACGGCCCTTGTGCACCCCAGTATCCAACCTCTGTTCTCTGCAGCTGTCCTTCTGTACCCCAGGCTACAAACTCTGCTCTCTGTAACAGTCCTTTTGCACCCAAGTCTGAAAAATCTACTTTCCGTATCAGTTATTGTGCACCCCAGTCTAAAACCTCTTTTCTCTGTAACAGTCCTTCTTCACCCCAGTCTCCAATCTCTGCTCTCTGGAAACGTCTTATTATACCCCAGTATCCAACGTCTGTTCTCTGCAACGATCTTTCTGCATCCCAGTCTCCGAAGTCTTCTCTCTGCAACAGTCCTTCTTCACCCCAGTCTCCAAACTCTGCTCTCTGCAACCTTTCTTCTGCACCCCATTTTCCAACCTGTGCTCTCTGAAATTATCCTACTGGACCCAGGTCTCCAAACTCTGCTCTCTGTAGCGATCCTTCTGCACCTCAGTCTCTAACCTCTGCTCTCTGCAACGATCCTTCTGCATCCCAGTCTCCCACATCGGCTCTCTGCAACGGTCCTTCTGCACTCCAGTCTCCAAACTCTTCTCTCTAACACTCCTTCTGTACGGCAGTCTCCAACGTCTTCTCTCTATAACGGTCCTTCTGCACCCCAATTTCCAACGTCTGCTCTCTGTAACAGTCCTTCTAAGCCTCAGTCTGAAACTATTGCTCTCTGCAACAATCCTGCTAAACCCCAGTCTCTGAACTGTGCTATCTGTAACAATTCTTCTGCAGCCCAGTCTCCAACATCTGCTCTTTGTAACAGGTCTTCTGCAACCCAGTCTCCAAACTCTGCTCTCTGTAACAGGCCTTCTGCACCCCAGTCTCCAACCTCTGCTCTATGCAAAAGTCCTTCTACACCCCAGTGTCCAACCTCTGCTATCTGCAATGATCTTTCTGAATTCCAGTCTCAAACGGCTGCTCTCTGTAAGATCCTCCTGCACCCCGTTCTCCAGACTTTGCTCTCTCTAGTAGTCATTCTTCACCTCAGTCTCCAACCTCATCTCTCTGCAACGACCCTTGTGCACCCCAGTATCCAACCACTGTTCTTTGCAGCTGTCCTTCTGCACCCCAGGCTACAAACTTTGCTCTCTGTAACAGTCCTTCTGCACCCCAGTCTCCAAACTCTACTTTACGTATCAGTTATTCTGCACCCCAATCTAAAACCTCTGCTCTCTGTATCAGTCCTACTGCACCTCAGTTTCCAACCTCTGGTCTATGCAACAGTCCTTCCTCACCTCAGTCTCCAAGCTCTGCTCTCTGTAACAGTCCTTCTGCACACCAGTGTCCAACCTCTGCTCTCTTTAATGATCCTTCTGCACCTCGTGTCCAAACTCTGCTCTCTGTAACAGGCCTTCTGCACCACAGTCTCCAACCTCTGCTTTTTGTAACAGTTCTTCTGAAACCCAGTCTCCATCCTCTGCTCTCTGTAAGGATCCTTTGACACCCCTGTCTCCAAACTCTCCTCTCTGTAAAAGTCCTTCTGCACCTGAGTATCCAAACTCTTCAATCTGTAATGGTCCTTGTGCACCCCAGTCTCTATCCTCTGCTCTCTGTAACAGGCCTTCTTCACCCAAGTCTCCAAACTCTGCTCTTTGCAACATTCCTTCTGTACCGCAGTCACAAACCTCTTCTCCCTATAACGATACATCTGCAACCCAATTGCCAAACTCTGCTTTCTAAAACAGTCCTTCTGAACCTCAAACTCCAACCTCTGCTCACTGTAACAGTCCTTCTAAGCCTCAGTCTGAAACATGTGCTCTCTGCAACAATCCTTCTAAACCCCAGTCTCCAAACTGTGCTATCTGTAACAATCCTTCTGCACCCCAGTCTCCAACATCTGCTCTCTGTAACAGGTCTTCTGCAACTCAGTCTCCAAAGTCTGCTCTCTGTAACAGGCCTTCTGCACCCCAGTCTCCAACCTCTTCTCTCTGCAACGATTCTTCTGCAACTCAGTCTCCAACCTCTGCTCTCTGCAACAGTTCTTCTGCACCCCAGTCTCCAACCTCTGCTCTCTGTAAGATGCTTCTACACCCCGTTCTTCAAACTTTGCTCTCTGGAACAGTCATTCTGCATCTCAGTCTCCAACCTTATCTCTCTGCAATGGCCCTTCTTCACCCCAGTATCAAACCTCTGTTCTCTGCTGCATTCCTTCTGCACCCCAGGTAGAAACTCTGCTCTCTGTAACAGTCCTTCTGCCCCCCAGTCTCCAACCTCTGCTCTCTGCTACAGTCCTTCTGCACCCGAATCTCCAACCTCTGCACTCTTCAAAATTTCTTCTGTACCCCAGTCTTCAACCTGTTCTCTCTGTAACTATCCTACTGCACCCCAGTTTCCAAACTCTGCTCTCTCTAGCGATCTTTCTTCACCTAAGTCTCCAACCTCTGCTCTCTGCAACAATCTTTCTGTACCCCAGTCTCCAACGTCTGTTTTTTGCAACAGTCCTTCTCACCCCAGTCTCCAGGCTCTGCTCTCTGTAACATCCTTCTGCACCCTAGTTTCCAAACTCTGCTCTAGGTGACATTCTTTCAGCACCCCAGTCTCCACCAGCTGCTCTTTGTAACAGTACTTCTGTACCGCAGTCTCCAATCTCTGCTCACTGCAACATTACTTCTGCACCCCAGTCTCCAATCTGTGCTCTCTGTAACTGTCTTTCTGACCCCAGTCTCCGATCTCTTCTCTCTGTAAGGATCCTTCTGCACCTCAGTCTCCAATCTCTGCTCTCTGAAACAGTCCTCCTGCACCCCTGTCTCCAAACTCTTTCCTCTGTAACAGTCGTTCTGCATCCCTTCACCAAATTCTGCTCTCTGTAAGAGGCCTTCTGCACCGAGTCTTCAACCTCTGTTCTCTGAAACAGTCTTTCCGCACCCCAGTCTCAAACCTCTGCTCTCTAAAAAGATCCTTCTGCACCCCAGTCTACAACCTCTCTAATCTCCAACAATCCTTCTGCACCTCAGTTCCCAAACTCTGACTTCTGCAATGGTCCTACTGCACCCCAGTCTCTAATATCTACTCTCTGCAACGATCACTTTGCTCCACAGTCTCCAACCTCTGCTCTCTACAAAAGTCCTTCTCCAACCTCTGCTCTCTGTAAGTTCCTACTGCACCCCAGCTTCCAAACTCTGCTCTCAGTAACATTCCTTCTCCACCCAGTGCCCAACCTCTGCTCTCTGCAACAGTCCTTCTGCACGCCAGTCTCTAACCTCTGTTCTCGGCAACAGTCCTTCTGCACCCCAATCTCCAAACTCTGCTCTGGGTATCATTTCTTCGTCACCTCAGTCTCCAACCTCTGCTCTATGTAAGATCTTTTTGCAACCCAGTCTCCTAACTCTGCTCTCTGTAACTGTCCTTCTGCACCCCAGTCTCCAACCTCAGCTCTGTGCAACAGTTCGTCTGCACCCTAGTCTCTAACCTCTACTCTCTGAAAATTCCTTCTGCAACCCAGTCTCCAAACTCTCATCTCTGTCACAGTCCTTCTTGACCCCAGTTTCCAACCTCTGCTCTCTGTAACAATCTTTCTGCACCTCAGTCTCCAACATCTGCTCTCTGCAACAGTCCTTCTGCACCCCATTTTCCAACCTCTGTTGTCTGTAAGAGTCCTTCAGCACGTCATATCCAACCTCTACTCCCTGAAACAATCCTTCTGCAACATAGTCTCCAACTTCGGCTCTCTGCAACATTTCTTCTGCTCCCCAGTTTCCAACATCTACTCTCTGAAAAAGTACTTCTCCACCCCAGTCTCCAACCTATTCTCTCTGTAACAGTCCTTCTGTACTGCAGTCTCTAACTTCTGCTCTCTGTAAAAAACTGCACCCCAGTTTCCAATTCTGCTCTCTGTAACATTCCTTCTCCACCAAATTCTCCAACCTCTGCTTTCTGTATCAGTCCATCTGCACCACAGTCTTCAAATTCTGCTCTCTGTAACAGTCCTTCTGCACCTCAGTCTCCAAACTGTGCTCTCTGCAGAAGTCTTTCTGCATCCCATTCACAAACTTCTGCTCTTTGCAACAGTCCTTGTGTACCCTAGTCTCCAAACTCTGCTCTCTGTAACAGTCCTTCTATACTGCAGTCTCCAACCTCTGCTCTCTGTAAGATTCATTCTGGACCCAAGTATCCAACCTCTGCTTTTTGTATCAGTCCTTCTGCATCCCAGTCTCCAAACTCTGCTCTCTGTAACAGCCCTTCTGCACCCAGTCTCCAACCTTTCCTCTCTGAAACAGTCCTTCTTCACCCCAGAATTCAAATTCTACTCTCTTCAACAGTCCTTCTACACCCCAGTCTTCAACCTCTGCTCTGTGTAACAGTCTTTCTGCAACCCAGTGTTCAATCTCTGCTCTCTGCAACGATCCTTCTGCATCCCAGTCTCCAACATCTGCTCTCTGCAACTTTCCTTCTGCACTCAAGTCTCCAAACTTTGCTCTCTGCAATGATCCTTCTGCACACCAGTCTCCAAACTCTGTTCTCTGCAATGATCCTACTGCACCTCAGTCACCAATCTCTGCTCTCTGTAACAATTCTTCTGCACCTCAGTCTCCAAACTCTGCTCTAGGTAATGTTTTTCTGCAACCCAGTCTCCAAACTCTACTCTGTAACAAGCCTTCTGCAACCCAGTCTCCAAATTCTGCTCTCTGTATCAGTCCTTCTGCACCGAGTCTTTAACCTCTGCTCTCTGTAACAGTCTTTCTGCATCTCAGTCTCCTACCTCTGCTCTCTGCGACAGTTCTTCTGCACCCCAGTGTCCAACATCTGCACTCTGAAACAGTTCTTCTCCACCCCAGTCTTCAACCTCTGCTCTCTGTAACAGTTTTTATGTATTGCAGTCTCCAAACTCTGCTCTCTGTAACGGTCTTTCTGCAACTCAGTCTTCAAACTCTGCTTTCTGTATCAGTCCTTCTGCAACCCAGTCTCCAACCTCTAAAATCTGCAACAGTCCTTCTGCACCTCAGTCTCCAAATACTATTATCTGAAAAAGTCCTTCAGCACCCAAGTCTCCAAAACCTGCTCCCTGCAACAGTCCTTCTTCACCCCTGTCTCAAACCTTTGCTATCTGCAACAGTCTTTCTACACCCCAGTCTTCAACCTCTGCTCTGTGTAACAGTCCTTCTGCACCCCAGTCTCCAAACTCTGCTCTCTGTAACAATCCTTCTGCACCCCAGTCTCCAACCTCTGCTCTCTGTAACAGTTTTTTTCTGGACCATATTTTCCATCTCTGCTCTCTGTTACAGTCTTTGTATACCGCCGTATCCAAATTCTGCTCTCTGTAACAGTCCCTCTGCACCTTAATTTCCAACCTCTGCTTTCTGAAAAAGTCCTTCTGCACCTCACCAACCAAACTCTGCTCTCTGTAACCTTCCTTCTGCACCTCAGTCTCCAACCTCTGCTCTCTGTAACAGTCGTCCTGCACCTAAGTCACCAACCTCTAGTCTCTGTAAGATACTTCTGCAACTCAGCCTCATAACTCTGCTCTCTATAACAGTCCTTCTGCCAACCAATCTTCAACATCTGCTCTCTGTTGCAGGCCTTCTGCACCCCAGTCTCCAAACTCTGTTCTCTGAAACAGTCTTTCGGCACTCCCGTTTCCAACCTCTGCTCTCTGTAACGGTCCTACTGCACACCTGTCTCCCACCTCTGCTTTCCATATCATAATTTTTCACCCCAGTCTCCAACGTCTGCTCTCTGTAACAGTCCTTCTGCATTTCAGTCTCCAATCTCTGCTCTCTGCAACAGTCCTTCTGCACCCCAGTCTCCAACCTCTGCTTTCTGCAAAATTCCTTCTGCACCTCAGTCTCCAAACTGTGCTCTCTGTAACAGTCCTTCTGCACCAAAATTTTCCACCTCTTCTCACTGTAACGATTCTTCTGCACCCCAGTCTCCACTTTGCTCTCTGCAATGATTCTTCTGCAACTGAGTCTTTAACTTTTGCTCTCTTCAACGATCCTTCTGCACCCCACTCTCCAACCTCTGCTCTCTGTATGATCCTTCTGAAATGAAGTCTCCAACCTCTGCTCTCTGCAACATTTCTTCAGCACCCCAGTCTCCAAACCCTTTTCTGTGCAATAGTCCTTCTGCCCCCCAGTCTCCAAATCTGCTCTCTGTAACAGTCCTTGCCCCGACCGGCAGGACACATCAACGTGGGCAGCGAACCTAGATGGGGAGGAATGAAGGGACAAGAGACACGAAGGGTGACAGCAAGACAAAAGTTCTGATCAAGCTGCAAACTTTTATTGTTCACACAGGGATATTTATGGGCTGGGGTTGGGGGGAGCTCTCTTATCGGCAGTTGCTAGAAGTCTTCACAAGGTGAGATAGCGCAGGATGTCTCAGGGAGACAGATGGCCGCAGGATGTCTCAGGGAGATGGATGGCTGCAGGGTGTCTCCCAGGCGAGATGTCTCCGAGGGGGCTGTTTCTTGTAACTGTCAGGCTATTCTTTGAAAGAGAACTCCCTTTTGGTCCCTGGCATCTCCCCCTTACTTATATAAAATATATGACCATACCTTACCGGCCTATGTCTAATAGAGAAATCTTTAATTCTGTTACTTACGGCTGGATAACCATACTAGCAAACATTAAGCCTACCTGTGTAGGCTAGAAATAAAGGCCTTAAACTAAAAACTATTCTGGCAGTCACTTTTGATGGTTATCAGGCAATCCTGTCTGAGAATCTCTTTTGCAGCCTCCAGTTTACTTATTTTTGGAAGTTACATTTAACTATTATTATCATTTAAAATGCCTAGGAATAGCAGTGTTTAGGCTTTGACTGTCTTTACTAAGTGTTTAAGATGAAGCAAGTCAAACTGATTTTTGTTTCTACCTATTGTTAAGTCAGCTGAGTTACTCTGGAAATCCTTGGGAACTTCACAGCAGCTTCTCAGTTCTGCTAGTGCCATTTGCGCTAGGATGGCTCCAGGCCTTGCTTGACCATGTGGCTTCCCTTGGAAGCATCAGGGATGTCTCCCTTTTCTGGTAACCCTCCTCTTCACAGCAAATGCACTGATTGGCTTTCTGTCCTCCACTGGTCTCATTAATCTCCCTGTTCAGGAGGTTATGTGGCCTAGGGTTGCAGAGCCCTTTGGAGAAGTCCCTTATTCCCTGACTCAGACTGACTCTGAGGGCAAGAGCCAAATATTGGTTTTCTTGGCCCTTTTAATTTAACTTTAATTTTAGAACTTAATCTTAAACATCCAGCAAATAAGTTTTAACAGTCTTATATTAATAGTACTGGGCTTTAATGTCTCTCTATCCTGTAGGTGATAACTCCTTATCTTAAATTAGCCCAGGTTGTGTGTTCTTAAATCAGTACCTCTGTAGAACAGCAACAAGCAATCCTTAGACCACCTATAAGCAAACTACAAACTAAAATTAACTAGGGTAAAAGCATATTTAGTTTATGTAATAGCTACCTTGAATTCTGGCAGAGTTATATATTATAATCTCCTGTATGAGATCCTGGTAATCGTGACAAGAACCAAGTTTTGGACACAACTTTTAAATGTACTGAAATCTGGTCTGCTTCTTTCATAGTCACTCTCACATTTAGTGAGACGGGACATACAGCCTTATCTCAGGCAAGGCAGAGCTCTTTATAAATCTTAAGTACTATAGTTCTGAAGCTGATCATTTTACAAAGCCTTCATAAATTGTTGCTCAAGTTTACATGAACATTAGCTAACACATCACATCTATAACATGAACTAAAGGCTGAAAACTTCTACCTCCCCCCCTTTTTTTTTAAGTAGCAAAGTACTTTTGTGTTGTACAATAAAACCTTCACACAGATTAGGCTCCCATTAACTTGAAAATACATTTAAATTGTATCTCAGTGTAAAGTAACATGGAACTTTACATATCTTATTGATAATAAATCCAGATAGAGAACACAAATGATATAAATAAATCTCCAACATGTTTTTTTTTTAAGCCTAAAATTACCATATAACTTCAGAACACCAGCTTGATATAATGCTCTTTTGAAGCTTCTACCTTACAGACTTCTATACCTGGAAGATATGAATTAATAGCACCATAATTACATTGATGATTTTATATTGACCGAGTTTAGCTCTTAAAGAAATAACATTACAATATTGAAGAAATAACAGTTGTTATTTAACCATAGTTGTATAATTTTAAAAACTTATACATATAACCAATTTACACAGACCTTTTTCATCACTTGCTTAAACCCTTTTGTTAACTTAACCATATAGTCTTTTTTTTATCCAGAAACACATTTTCCCTCTATTAAATCCATATCTAGAACCTTTTAGTTTTTCTTTTTCATCTGTTAACCTTTTTTTTCACATTTTCAAATAATACTTGTAAATTTCTGAATTTAAGCAATTATTTTATAGACATCAACATTTTATTAGGTTTTATTTTTGAAAACCTAGAAAAACTTATAAGCTTAATTTTAAAGACATCTTTACTTCTATCTGTTTACCCAGTTTAAATTGAACCATTTGAATCACGTGAATCAAAGATATTTGGATCCCCCTTTTTTTTTTGAGCTCTCTTTGTATATCTGCCAATTGTCATATAACTTCATGATACATGGACATACACACACACAGACATAGGACATACAACACATAACATGAGTGTAACACATACACAAGGCCTTGTAGTTTTTGTTTGTTTGTTTTGTTTTGTATTATTTTTCATTGCAATGTTTAAAACTCCACAGTTCATCCAAAATAGAACTGATCAGAAAGCATTAACTTGTCCATGAGCTCAAAAAATACAGGATCTACGGAAAAAAACAAGAGTCAAAATGACTGGCCAGTAATTAGTAAATATCATGCAATTTACTTTTTGGTTTGGTCTTGTTTGAGTTCAGGTAAAAGGACACTTTTAAGAAAGGAGGATCTGTGGGGATGTAAACTTAAGAAATAAGCCTGTGAGAAGGGTATAGCATCCTTTTAAATGTTGGCAGTGCGGTCTTCCATCTCCAGACGATGATAGTGTACCTGTATGGGCTTAGAGGCTAAAATATTAATCTGTTCTTTAATAAATTGAACCAGCCTGTTTAATGCAGGGTCCTATGGACATTATTAAAAGTAAACCCAACAAAGGGCCTAATAGTGGAAGAAGGTAGGGTAAAAATCCATTAAGCCAAGTCCAGAGGGGATTTTCAAATAGTTCCCTTCGTCTCTTTTCTAGATCTTCTTGAAGCTGCTTAATTTTAGTCCGTACTATGCCTGATTTATTGGCATAAAAGCAGCATCGTTCCCCTAAGGCCAAGCAAACTCCTCCCTGGTTAGCTGTCAGCAAATCTAAGCCTCGTCTGTTTTGAAGGACCACTTCTTCCAGGGAGTCTATTTGGTCCTGTATATCTTTAATGGTTCCTGATAGAGTTTGTACATCATCTATAAGTTGCTGAGATAGGCGACGGTAAGAGTGTATAGCTGTGCCTAAGCCAGCTGTACCAGTGCCCACAGCAGCTGTAATTCCAAGGGTGGCAAGGAGTGGTAAGGCCTGTATAGCCCTCCTATGTCTTTTAACTAAGGTGTCTAGGCTAGGAATGGGTAGAGGTTCATCTCCTGGGACAATAGTTATATCAGGGAGTAATAAGGCAAGAACACAGCCACCGGTCCAATTCGCTGGAAGCCTGGGGAAGGCTGAGTTTCCTCCACACATAAAAATTGTGCCATTGGGGGGACAAAGAGATGGGGTGGGTGAGGAATAATTTTTTACTGTTGAGCAATTTCCAAAGGAAGTAACTCCAACATCAATATCATAGGTATTTTTCTGCATCGCGCCTAATTTACCTATGCAGGCCTCCTCCACCAGGTGCTTGCTGATAGTTTTAGTGCAGCAGTTCACTGCAGTTCTCTGGGACCAAAGGCTCACTCCGAAGCCTTGGAACGTCTCATGTTGCACACCCCCTAGAGTGGCTCTCCAGCCTGGAGCCCTAGAGCGAAGGCCGGCTTCAGAATTTTCAGCAGTCTGGTCTTGTGATCTGGTTGGGCAGGGTCATCTCACTGGGAAACTCCAAAATGTTAGACCAGGATGCAAGAAAAGTCAACTGACTCCAATTAAAATCAAATTAAAGCAAGCTTATTATTTCAACCGGCCGGGCTGCCTCTCCCTCCCAAAACACCGGGAACAAGACAGCCCCCACCTTTCCTACAGCCCAGCTTTATAGCCCAGAAAGTTACACAAAGGGGGGTTAAAGATAACAGAACCCTGACAAGCATCACACTAATGGTAGTTTACATTTTTTGCTGGCCCCAACATCAGAATTTATGAGGACCATTAGAGCCTCAGAGAGGGTCGTTGTCTGGCCAGGGAAGGCCAATATTTATGAGGTGTCACTAAGTTTCAGAGAGGGCTGCTATCTGGTCAGAGAGCCAGGCATGGGTGAGTTCAAGGCACGGGCAGGCATTCTAAGCAGGTTCAGAATTTGTAGTAATTTATAGTAAATCTGTCTTGTTCCTGCTGGGATGGCTGCAACTCCATTAATATCTGTGGCCAGTATTTTTATTTTTCCAGTGAAATCATTATCAATAATACCAGGGAAGACCTGAACACCTAGTAAGGTAGTAGAGGCTCTTCCAAGAATAAGGGCACAAGTGTGAGATGAAGGGGGACCTATAATTCCAGTGGGTATTATCTGGGGCCCTTGCGTGGAGTCTAATATTGTATCAGTGGTGACACAGAGGTCCAATCCTGCGCTGCCTGGGGTGGCTCCTTGGAGGGAGCCAATCTTGGAGAAAGATTTTGAGGTAGGTTGGGAGTTTGGGAGGGAACAAACCTTATTGCCCCTAGGTTTGTCCTGGGGGAGGTCGGGGCCAGGGGCCGGCCCGCAGGGAGTTTCCCGGAAAGCGGGAAGAAGTAGGCTGTCCAAGGGCATTTGTCTTAGATCTACACTCACTAGCCCAGTGACGACCTCTACCACATCTAGGGCAAGGGGTGGCTGGGGGCGGTTTAGCCCCGGTTTGAGGAGACACCATCCCTAGGCTTTGCTTGCCTGTGGGACACTCGCGTGCAAAATGGCCAGGCTGTTTACAAGTAAAGCAAGTACGTGAGCCAGGATTGCGAAAGGCCTTGGTAAAGGCAGCACTTATGGCCAGACCCATGGCATGGGCTGCACCCACCCCGGCACAGAGTCTAATAAAGTCAGAAAGTTCCCCTTTGTCCTTATGTGGTCGAAGAACATCCTGACATGCCGGGTTGGCGTTTTCAAAGGCAAAATGTTTTACAAAGGGGCTTTCGCTTTCGCTTGGTCCAAGCAGGCGCTCCGCTGCTAGGTTAAGCCGGGCAACAAAGTCACTATAAGGCTCGTCAGGCCCTTGTCGGATTTTTGCCAGGGAAGTGGTAGCCGAGCCCTTTTGAGGGAGGCGTCTCCAAGCCTGTAAGCCAGCCGTCTGAATCTGCGCCAAAAGTCCAGCAGGGAAACGCGCCTGTTTAGGGTTAGTGTCAAAGGGCGCATTGCCCACTAGCTTAACATAAGTCCAGGATTTAGAGGAGGCCTTAGTTAAATTTTTTTGAGCAGTTTCCCGACAGCGCTCTTTGAAATCTGCATTCCATAACAGGAAGTCTCTGGCACTGAGGGTAGCTCGGGCTAAAAATTTCCAGTCATTAGGAGTAAGCCATTGTGCGCTGTGACTCTCTAGTAAAGCCAATGTGTAGGGCGCAGTGGGACCGTAGTGAGCACAAGCCTTTTTAAGTTTTTCAAGAAAGCGCAGGCTTAATTTTTTGTAAGCACTCTGGGTTCCTTCCTGCCTAGGGGTGAACTCCTCATCCTCTGAGTCCTGATCTTCCTCTTGCCCTCCCCTGGCTTCATCCCCTTGATCCATTTCCTAGGCTTCCTCCTCTAGATCTGTTTCCTCTGCTTTCACCTCTTTGTCCTCAGCCTGGGCGGGCTAATCTGTCTGACTGCTGGTGACTGGGAAGGCGAGTACAGGCCGATGGCGAGGCTGAGCCTTTGTATTAGACCGCCTTGGGCCAGCTCAGGTTGACTCCGTGCCTAAGGCTAATGAGCAGAGCTCAGAGTCAAGGGATCTTATTTCTTTTAAAAGTTGGATCTGTTCCTGTCTGTGTTGGAGAGACTCTTGCAAGGGAGCCAGGTCAGGCAGGGGAAGTGGAGAAAAAATGTCTGAGGGGGCAGTGGGCCCCTGAAGGGCCGGAGCACAAAAGGCAGGAGGGATATATGAAGGAGGGGGATGTGTAAGTCCTATAGGCTGTGGAGGGTCCCAAGAGGTGGCGGGTCTTCTGAATGGTAGCTAGCTGCTTCCTTCTCCAAGGTAGCCTCCTCCCCAGGGGTCAATGTGTCTCCAGGATTTAAAACTGGAAAAAGGCGGTTGGTAACCCTTGGAGCCTTATTTATTAGGGCGGGGTTTTGAGCGGGACCAGGAAGGTTCCCAGAGTCCTGGGGAGACTGAGAAGGGTCTGTGTCTATACTAACTGAAGGGCTTGCTGAGGGGGGGGCGAGAGGTCTTTTGCATAGCCTCTTCCCCAATCCTGACAAGTTTTAAGGTAGCATTGTCAAAGGGTAAACTTTTAAGAAGTTCATTAATTAAGTTCCAGTAAGAAAAGGTGGGAATAGGCACCTTTTCTGGGCCAAAGGATTCATAATAATCTTTTTTTTTAATTTTTTATTGGTTGTTCACAACATTACAAAGCTCTTGACATATCATATTTCATACATTAGATTGAAGTGGGTTATGAACTCCCAATTTTACCTCAAATGCAGATTGCAGAATCACGTTGGTTATACATCCACAATTTTACATAATGCCCAATTAGTAATTGTTGTATTCTGCTAACTTTCCTATCCCCTACTATCCCCCCTCCCCTCCCCTCCCCTCCCTTCTTCTCTCTCTACCCCATCTACTGTAATTCATTACTCTCCTTGTTTATTTTCCCATTCCCTTCACAACTTCTTATATGTAATTTTGTATAGAAATGAGGGTCTCCCTTCATTTCCATGCAATTTCCCTTTTCTCTCCCTTTCCCTCCCATTTCATGACTCTGTTAAATGTTAGTCTTTTCTTCCTGCTCTTCCTCCTTGCTCTGTTCATAGTTGCTCTCATTATATCAAAGAAGACATTTGGTATTTGTTTTTTAGGGATTGACTAGCTTCACTAAGCATAATCTGCTCTAGTGCCATCCATTTCTCTGCAAATTCTATGATTTTGTCATTTTTTATTGCTGCATAGTACTCCATTGTGTATAGATGCCACATTTTTTTTTATCCATTCATCCATTGAAGGGCATCTGGGTTGGTTCCACAGTCTAGCTATTGTGAATTGTGCTGCTATGAACATCGATATGGCAGCATCCCTGTAGCATGCTCTTTTAAGGTCTTCAGGGAATAGTCCGAGAAGGGCAATAGCAGGGTCAACTGGTGGTTCCATTCCCAGCTCATAATAATCTTTTAAACAGTCTCCTACTCTAAGCCGTCTTTTACCATCAATGGTCCCTTCAAGGGGAAACCATGGACACAATTCTCCTACATATGAATGGAATAATTTTAAGGCCTTTTTCTTAACACGCGCCCCCCCGTGTCTTGAGGGCCTCCTGACAAAAACAACTCATGTAACGAAACTGCTTGTCCCATGATGTGTCACTCACCTTGCCTCGTCCTCGCTCTCTTCCCGGATCTTTCTCTCAGTCGTGTCTCCAAGGCGATCGCATGCTCCCGCTTGGCCAAGTCTTCCCAGAGGACTGCGTTCCCCCTCAGTCAAAGGCTCCAGCCCCACACTGGGCGCCAAATGCCCCGACCAGCAGGACACATCAACGTGGGCAGCGAACCTAGATGGGGAGGAATGAAGGGACAAGAGACACGAAGGGTGACAGCAAGACAAAAGTTCTGATCAAGCTGCAAACTTTTATTGTTCACACAGGGGTATTTATGGGCTGGGGATGGGGGGAGCTCTCTTATCGGCAGTTGCTAGAAGTCTTCACAAGGTGAGATAGCGCAGGATGTCTCAGGGAGACAGATGGCCGCAGGATGTCTCAGGGAGATGGATGGCTGCAGGGTGTCTCCCAGGCGAGATGTCTCCAAGGGGGCTGTTTCTTGTAACTGTCAGGCTATTCTTTGAAGGAGAACTCCCTTTTGGTCCCTGGCAAGTCCTTCTGCACCTCAGTCTCCAACCTCTGCTCTCTGCAAAAGTCCTTCTACACCCAAGTCTCAAACATCTGCTCTCTTCAACAGTCCTTCTAAACCCAAGTCTCCAACCTCTACTCTCTGCAACGATCCTCCTGCACACCAGTCTCCAACGTCTGCTCTCTGCAAAAGTCCGTCTGCACCCCAGTGTACAACTTCTGGTCTCTATAAGATCCTTCTGCACCTCAGTTTCCAAACTTTGCTTAATGTGACATTCCTTCTGCACCCCAGTCTCCAAGATCTACTCTCTGTAACAGTCCTTCTGTACTGCAGTCTCTAAACTCTGCTCTCTGAAACAGTCCTTCTGAACCCCAGTGTCCAACCTCTGCTCTCTGCAACAGTGTTTCTGCAACTCAGTCTAAAACTTCTGCTCTCTGTAAAAGGCCTTTTGCACCCCAGTCTCCAACAGCTTTTCTCTGTAACAGTTCTTCTGCACCCCAATCTTCAAACTCTGCCCTCTGCAACACTCCTTCTGCTCCCCAGTCTCCATCGTCTGCTCTCTGAAAGAATACTTCTGCACCCCAGTCTCCAACCTCTCCTCTCAGTAAAAGTCCTTCAGCACCTCAATCTGCAAAATCTGCTCTTTATAACGATCCTTCATCAGCTCAGTCTCCAAACCCTGCTCTCTGTAACAGGCCCTCTGCACCCCAGTCTCCAAACTCTGCTCTCTGGATCAGTCCTTCTGTACCCCAGTAACCTTCCACTGCACTCTGTAACAATCCTTCTGCACCTCTGTCTCCAACCTCTTCTCTCTGCAATGGTCCTTCGGCACCCCAGTCTCCAACCTCTGCTCACTGCAACAGTTCTTCTACACCCAAATATCCAACATCTACTTTCTGCAAAAGTCCTTCTGCACCCCAGTCTCCAACATCTGATCTCTGCAACAGTCCTTCTGCACCACAATCTCCAACCTCTGCTCTCTGCTACAGTCCTTCTACACCCAAGTCTCCAACCTCTGCCCTCTGTAACAGTTTTTCGGCACCCCAGTCTCCTAACTCTGCTCTCCGCAACAATCTTTCTGCACCCAAGTCTCCAAACTCTGCCCTCTCTAACAGTTCTTTGGCACCCCAATCTCCTCACTCTGCTCTCTGCAACGATCCTTCTGCACCCAAGTCTCCAAACTGTGCTCTCTGCAACAGTCCTTCTGCATCCGAGTTTTCAAACTCTTCTCTCTGTAAGATCCTTCTGCACCCCAGTTTCCAAACTCTTCTCTCTGTAACATTGCTTCTGCACCCCAGTCTCCAAACTCTGCTCTCTGCAATGGTCTCTCTGCACCCCAGTCTCCAACCTCTGTTCTCTACAACAGTTCTTCTGTACAAGAGTCTTCAACATCTATTTTCTGTAAGGGTCCTTCTTCACCCCAGTCTCCAAACTCTGCTTTCTGTATCAGTCATTCTGAAACACAGTCGCCAAATTCTGCTCTCTGTAAAAGACTTCTGCACCTCACTTTGCAACCTCTGCTCTCTGCAACAGTCCTTCTGCACCCCAGTCTTCAACCTTGCTCTCTGCAACAGTCCTTCTGAACCACAGCCTCCAATATCTGCTCTCGGCCACAGTCCTTCTCTACCCCAGTCTCCATCCTCTGCTATCTGTAACAGTCCTTCTGTACTGCAGTCTCCAAACTCTCTTTTTAACGATCCTTCTGCTCCCGAGTCTACAAACTCTGCTTTCTGTATCAGTTTTCTTGAACCCCAGTCTCCATCCTCTGCTCTCTGTAACTTTCCTTTTGCACCTCAAACTCCAACCTCTGCTCTCCACAATAGTCCTTCTGCACCCCAATCTCCAACCTCATCTTTGCAACACTCCTTCTGCACCTCAGTGTCCAACCTCTGATCTCTGTAAGAACCTTCTGAAACCCAGTCTCCAACTTCTGCTTTCTACAATGGTCCTTCTACACCCGAGTCTCCAACCTCTGTTCTCTACAACACTTCATATTCACCCAATTCTCCAGCCTCTTCTCTCTGTAACAGTACTCCTACACCCCAGACTCCAAACTCTGCTTTCTGTATCAGACTTTTTGCACCACAGTCTTCAACCTCTGCTCTCTGTTACAGTTCTTCTGCACCCCATTCTTCAACCTCTGCTCTCTTCAACAGTCCTTCTGAACCATAGTCTCCTCACCTACTCTCTGCAAATGTCTTCTGCACCCCAGTCTCCAATCTCTGCTTTCTATATCAGTCCTTTTGCACACCAGTCTCCAACCTCTACTCTCTCTATCAGTCTTTCTGCACCTCAGTCTACACACACTGCTCTCTCTCACAGTTCTTCTACACCTCAGTCTCCAACCTCTGCTCTCTGCAACAGTCCTTCTGCACCTCAGTCTCCAACCTCTCCTCTCTGTAACAATCTATCTGCACCTAAGTCAACAAGCTCTGCTGTCTGCAACGGTCCTTCTGCACCTATGTCTCCAAACTCTACTCTCTGCAGTGATACTTCTGCACCCCATTCTCCAAATTCTGCTCTCAGCAACTATCCTTCTGCACCCCAGTCTCCAACCTTTGATCTCTGAAACAGTCTTTGTCCAACCCAGTCTACAACATCTGCTCTTCTCAACAGTTCTTCTGCGACTCAATGTGAAAAATCTGCTCTCTGCAACAGTCCCTCTGCACCCCATTCTTCAACCTCTGCTATCTGCAAGAGTCCTTCTGCAGCACAGTCTCCAACATCTTCTATCTACAACAGTCCTTTACCCCAGTAAAAAGGGTGCTCTCTGTAACAGCCCTTCTATACTGCAGTCTCCAAACTCTGCTCTCTGTAAGCGTCCTTCTGCACCCCAGTCTCTAACCTCTGCTGTCTGTAACAGTCATTCTGCACATCAGTTTCAAACTTCTGCTTTATGTAAGATTCTTCTGCAACCCAGTCTGCAAACTCTGCTTTTTGTATCAGTCCTTCTGCACCACAGTCTCCAACCTATGCTCTCTGTAACAGTCCTTCTACCTCTCAGTCTCCAACCTCTGTTTCTGCAACAGTCCTGCTACACCTCAGTCTCCAAACTCTGCTATCTGCAACAGTCCTTCTGCACCCCAGTCTCCAACCTCTGCTATCTGCAACAGTCCTTCTGCACCCCAGTCTACAACATCTGCTCTCTGCAACATTTCTTCTTCCCCTAGTCTCCAACCTGTGCTCTCTGTAACTGTCCTTTGAACCCCAGTGTCCAACCTCTGCTCTCTGTAGCGATCCTTCTGCGCCTCACACTCCAAACACTGCTCTCTGCAAAGATCCTTCTGCACCTCTGTCTTAAACCTCTGTTCTCTGCAATGATCCTTCTACACACCAGTCTCCATGCTCTGCTCTGTGGAACTGTCCTTCTGAACATCAGTGTGCAAACTCTGCTCTCCGTCACAATCCTTCTGCACCTCAGTCTCCAACCACTGCTATCTGTAACACTCCTTCTGCACCTCAGACTCCAACCTCTGCTCTCTGCAACAGTCCTGCTGCACCCCAATCTCCAACCTCTGCTCTCTACAACAGTCCTTCTGCACCTCAGTGTCCAACCTTTGCTCTCTGTAAGATCCTTCTGCAACACACTCTCCAACCTCTACTATCTGCAATGGTCCTTCTGCACCTGAGTCTCCAACCTCTTTTCTCTACAAAACTTCTTCTGCACCCCAGTCTCCAACCTCTGCTCTCTATAACAGTCCATCTGTTATGCAGTCTCCAACCTCTGTTTCCTTTAATGGTCCTTTTGCACCCCAGTTTACAACCTCTTCTTTCTGTATCAGTCCTTCTGCACCACAGTCTCCAAACTCTGCTCTCTGTGACAGTCCTTCTGCACCTCAGTCTGCAACCTCTACTCTCTGCAACAATTCTTCTCCACCCCAGTCTCCAACTTCTTCTCTTGGCCACAGTCATTCTGCACGCCAGTCTCAAACTCTACTCACTGCAACAGTCCTTCTACACTCCAGTCTCCAACCTCTGCTCTCTATAACAGTCCTTCTCTACCTCAGTCTCCAACCTCTGCTCTATGTAAGATCCTTATGCAACCCAGTTCTTAAACTCTACTCTCTGTAACTGTCCTTCTGCACACTAGTCTCCAAGCAATGTTCTCTGTAAAAGGCCTTCTGCACCCCAGTCTTTAACCTCTTCTGTCTGTAGCAAGCCTTTTGACCCCAGTCTGCAATCTCTTCACTCGTCAACGAACCTTCTGCACCCCAGTCTCCAACCTCTGCTCTCCGCAACAGTCCTTCTGCACAACAGTCTCCAAAGTATGCTTTCTGTAAGATAATTCTGCACACCTGTCTCCAACCTCTGCTCTCTGTAACAGTCCTTCTGTACAGCAGTCTTCAACTCTTGCTCTCTGTAAGGGTCCTTATGCTCCTCAGTCTCCAAACTCTACTCTCTGCAAAACTCCTTCTGCACCCCAGTCTCCAAACTGCTTTCTGCAACAGTTTTTCTGCACCTCAGTCTCCAAACAATTCTCTCTGTATAAGTCCTACTGCACCCCTGTCTCCAAAGTGTGCTCTCTGTAAAAGTCCGTCTTCACGACAGTCTCCAACCTCTGCTGTCTCTAGGGATCCTTCTGCACACATGTCTCCAACATCTGCTCTCTGCTAGGATCCTTCTGCACTAGAGTCTTCAACGTCTGCTCTCAGTAACACTCCTTTTTAACCTCAGTCTCCAACCTCTTCTCACTGAAACAGTTCATTTGCACGTCAGTCTGCAAACTCAGCTCTCTGCATTGATCTTTCTGCACCTCAGTCTCGAAACTCTACTCTCTGTAACAGTCCTTCTGCACACCGGTCTCAAACCTCTGCTGTCTGAAAAGATCCTTCTGCACACCAGTCTCCGAAGTTCGCTCTCTGCAACAGTCTTTCTAAACCCCAGTCTCCAAACTCTGCTCTCTGCAACGATTCTTCTGCACCTCAGTATCCAACATCTGCTCTATGCAACAGTCCTTCTTCACCCCTGTCTCCAACCTCTGCTCTCTGCAAAAGTCCTTCTGCACCTCAGTCTGAAAACTCTGTTATCTGCAACGATCCTTCTGCACCCCAGTCTCCAAACTCTGCTCTCTGTAATAGTCCCATTGCACCTCAGTCTCGAAAATCTGCTCTGTGTAAGATCCTTCTGAAACCCTGTCTCCAAACTCTGCTCTCTGTAACAGTCCTTCTGCACCCCAGTCTCCAAAATCTGCTCTCTGCAACAGTCCTTGTAAACCCCAGTCTCTAAACTCTGCTCTCTGCAACAGTCCTTCTGCACCCCAGGCTCCAACTTCTGTTCTCTCTAACAATCATTCTTCGCCTCAGTTAACAAACTTTGATCTCTGCAATGGTCCTTCTGCACCACAGTCTCCAACCTCTGCTCTCTGTAACAATCCTTCTGCACCCCAGTCTCCAAACTCTGCTCTCTACAACAATTCTTTTGCACACCAGTCTCGAACCTCTGCTCTCTGCAAATGTCTTTCTGCACCCCAGTCTCCAACATCTGCTCCCTGCAACAGTCCTTCTGCACCTCAGTCTGACAACTCTGCTCTCTGCAACGATTTTTGTGCATCCTAATCACCAAATTCTGCTTTCTGTAACAATCTTTCTGCACCTCAGTCTCCAACCTCTGCTCTCTGTAAGATCCTTCTGCACCCCGGTTTCCAAACTCTTCTCTCTGTAAAATTTCTTCTGCTCCCCAGTCTCCAAGGTCTGCTCTCTGTAACAGTCTTTCTGCTCCACAGTCTCCAAACTCTGCTCTCTGTAAGGGTCCTTTGCACCCCAGTCTCCAATATCTGCTACCTGCAACAGTCCTTCTGCACCTCAGTCTGACAACTCCGCTCTCTGCAACAATTTTTGTGCACCCCAGTCTCCAAATTCTGCTTTCTGTAACAGTCTTTCTGCACCTCAGTCTCCAACCTCTGCTCTCTGTAAGATCCTTCTGCACTCCAGTTTCCAAACTCTGCTCTCTGTAATATTCCCTCTGCTCCCACGTCTCCAAACTCTGCTCTCTGTAACAGTCATTCTGTCCCGCAGTCTCCAACCTGTGCTCTCTGTAAGGGTTTTTCTGCACCCCAGTCTCCAAACTCTGCTCTCTGTAACAATCCTTCTGCACCCCAGTCTCTAATCTCTGCTCTCTGCAATGATCCTTTTGCACCCAAGTCTCCAACCTCTGCTCTCCGCAAACGTCTTTCTGCACCCCAGTCTCCAACATCTGCTCTCTGCAACAGTCCTCCTTAACCTCAGTCTGATAACTCTGCTCTCTGCAACGATTTTTGTGCAACCCAGTCTCCCAACTTTTTTTTCTGTAACAGTCTTTCTGCACCTCAGTCTCCAAAATCTTCTCTCTGTAACAGTGATTCTGCACCCCAGCCTTCAACCTCTGCTCTCTGTAAAATCCTTTCGCACCCCAGTTTCCAAATTTGCTCTCTGTAACCTTCCTTCTGCTCCCCAGAATCCAACCTCTGCTCTCTGTAACAGTCCTTCTGCTCCCCAGTCTCCAACCTCTGCTCTCTGTAACAGTCCTTCTGAACCACAGTCCCCAACCTCTGATTTCTGTAACGGTCCTTCTGCACCCCAGTCTCCAACCTCTCCTTTCTGTTATCATTCATTCTGCACCCCAATTTCCAAACTCTGCTCTCTGTAACAGTACTTCTACACCTCAGTCTTAAACCTCTGCTCTCTGTAACAGTCTTTCTGCACCTCAGTCTGACACCTCCTCTCTCTGCACGCTCCATCTGCACCTCAGTCTCAAACCACTGCTCTCTGTAACAGTCCACCTGCACCTCAGTCTCCAACCTCTTCTCTCCATAAGATCCTTCAGCTACACAGTCTCCAAATTCTGCTCTGTATAACAATTTTTCTGCACCCCAGTCTCCAACCTCTACTCTCTGTAACAGTCCTTCTGCACGACAGTCTCTAAACTCTGCTCTCTGTAGCAGGCCTTCTGCACCCCAGTCTCCAAAATCTGCTCTCTGCAAGGATCCTTCTGCATCCCAGTCTCCAACCTCTGCTCTCTGCAATGATCCTAATGCACCACAGTCTTCAACCTCTGATCTCTGCAACAGTCCATCTGCACCTCAGTCTCCAAATACTGCTCTGTGTAAGATGCTTCTGCACCCCTGTATCCAACCTCTGCTCTCTGCAGCAGTCTTTCTGCACCCCAGTCTCCAACCTCTTCTCTCTATAAGAGTCCTTCTGCACACTGGTTATCAACATCTACTCTCTGCAACAGTTCTTCTGCACCTCAGTCTGAATACTCTACTCTCTGCAACGACCCTTCTGCACCCCAGTCTCCTACCTCGGCTCTTTGTAACAGTTTTTCTGCACCTCAGTCTCCCAACTCTGCTCTCCGTAAGATCCTTCTTCAATCAAGTCTTTAAACTCTGCACTTTATACCTGTCCTTCTGCACAACAGTCTCCAACTTCTGCTCTCTGTAATAGGACTTCTGCAACCCAGTCTTCAACTTCTGCTCTCTGTAACAGGCCTTCTGCACCTCAGTCTTATACCTCTTCTATCTGCCACTATTCTTCTCCACGCCAGTCTCCAATATCTGCTCTCTGCAACAGTCCTTTTGAACCCCAGTCTCCAAACTCTGCTCTCTGTAAGATCCAACTGAACCCCAGTCTCCAACCTATGCTCTCTGTAACAGTCCTTCTGCACCCAAGTCTCCGAACTCTGTTCTTTGTAACAATCCTTCTGCACCTCAGTCTCAAACTTCTGCTCTATGTAACAGTCCTTCTGCACCCCAGTCTCTAAAATCTGCTTTCTGCAAAAGTCCTTTTGAACCCCAGTCTTCAACATCTGCTCTCTTCAACAGTCCTTCTGCACCCCAGTCTCCAAACTCTGCTCTCTGCAACGATTTTTCTGGACCCCAGTCTCCAACCTCTGCTCTCTGCAACAGTCCTTCTGCACCACAGACTCCAACCTCTGCTCTCTGTAAGATCCTTCTGCACTCCAGTTTCCAAACTGGGCTCTCTGTAACATTCCTTCTCCAACCCAGAATCCAACTTCTGTCCTTTTCAACAGTCCTTCTGCTCCCCAGTCTCCGAGATCTGCTCTCTGTAACAGTCCTTCTGTACCGCAGTCTCCAACTTCTGCTGTTTGTAACAGTCCTTCTACACCCAGGTCTCCAACTTCTGCTTTCTGCATCAGTATGCTTGAACCCCAGTCTCCAAAATCTGTTCTCTGTATCTATCCTTCTTCACTTCAGTCTCCAACCTATGCTCTATGTAAGAGTCCTTCTGCACCCCAGTCTCCAACCTCTGCTCTCAGTAACAGTCCTATACCGCAGTCTCAAAACTGCTCTCTGTAAGGGTCCTTCTGCACCCCAATTTCCAAACTTTGCTTCCTGTAACATTCCTTCTTCACCTGAGTATCCAAACTCTGCTCTCTGTAACAGTCCTTCTACACCCCAGTCTACAACCACTGTTCTCTGTAAAAGTCCATCTGCACCTCAGTCTCAAACCTCTGCTCTCTGCAAGATCCTTTAGCAACCCAGTCTTCAAACACTGCTCTCTATAAAAGTCCTTCTGCACCCCAGTCTCCAACCTTTCCTCTCTGTAACAGGCTTTCTGCACGCCAGTCTCCAAACTCTGCTCTATGCAAGGATCCTTCTGCACCCCTGTCTCCAACCTCTGCTCTCTGCAATGATCCTTCTGCACCCCAGTCTCCAAACTCTCATCTCTGAAACAGTCCTTCTGCACCTCAGTTTCCAACTTCTGGTCTCTGAAAGATCATTCTGCACCCCTTTCTCCAAGCTCTGCTCCTTGCAACGATCTTTCTGCACCCGATTCTCCAACTTCTGCTCTATGTAACAGGACTTCTGCACCTCAGTCTAAAATCTCTGCTCTCTGCAACAGTCCTTCTGCACCCCAGTCTCCAAACTCTCCTCTCTGCAACTGTTTTTCTGTACTGCAGTCTCCAACATTTGCTCTTTGTAACTGTCTTTCTGCACCCCAGACTCCAATCTCTGCTTTCTGTATAAGTCCTTCTTCACCCAGTCTCCAACTTCTTCTCTCTCTAAGAGTCCTTTTGCACCAAAGTCTCCAACCTCTGCTCTCTGCAACAGTCCTTATGCACCCCAGTTTCCATCTCTGCTCTCTGTAACAGTACTTCTGCGCCACAGTCTCCAACGTCTGCTCTCTGTAAGATCATTCTGCACCCCAGTTTCCAAACTCTGGTCTCTGTAACATATCTTTCCACCCCAGTCTTTAACCTCTGCTTTCTGCAACTGTCCTGTGGCACCCCAGTCTCCAACCTTTGTCCTCTGCAGCAGTCCTTCTGCTAACCAGTCTTTAACATCTGCTCTCTGTAACAGTTTTTCAGTACTGCAGTCTCCAACCTCTTCTCTCAATAACTTGTCCTTCTTCACCCCAGTCTCCAAACTCTGCTTTCTGTATCAGTCCTTCTGAATGCCAGTCTAAAACCTCTGCTCTTTGTATCTATCGTTCTGCACCTAAGACTCCAACTTGTGCTCTCTGTAACATTCATTCTGCACCTGAGTCTCCATGCTCTGCTCTCAGTAATAGTTTTTCTATTCTGAAGTCTCCAAACTCTGGTCTCTGTAACTGTCCTTCTGCAACCCAATTTCCAAACTCTGCTTTCTATAACAGTGCTTCTGCACCTCAGTCTCCAAACTCTGCTCTCTATAACATTCCTTCTACACATCAGTCTTCAACCTCTACTCTCTGTAACAGTCCTTCTGCACCTCAGTCTGACACTTCTGGTCTCTGCATGATCCTTCTGCACCCCAGTCTCCAACCACTGCTCTCGGTAACAGTCCACCTGCACCTCAGTCTCCAACCTCTGCTCTCTGTAAGATCCTTCAGCAACCCAGTCTCCAAATTTTCCTCTTTGTAACAGGCCTTCTTCACACCAGTCTCCAAACTCTGCTCTCTGTAGCAGGCCTTCTGCACCCCAGTCTCCAACCTCTGATCTCTGCAATGATCCTACTGCACCCCAGTCCCCAACCTCTGATCTGTGCAACAGTCCTTCTGCACCTCAGTCTTCAACCTCTGCTCTCTGTAAGATCCTTCTGCACCCCTGTATCCAAACTCTGCTCTCTGTAAAAGTTCTTCTGCACACGAGTCTCCAAACTCTGCTCTCTGTAACAGGACTTCTGCACCTCAGTATCCAACCTCTGCTCTCTAGAACAGTCTTTCTGGACTTCAGTCTCCAACCACTGCTCTCTACAACAATCCTTCTGCACCCTAGTTACAAACATCTGCTCTCTGCAACAGACCTTCCGCACCCCAGTCTCCAACATCTGCTCTCTGCAACAGTTCTTCTGCACCTCAGTCTGAAAACTCTGCTCTCTGCAATGAACGTTCTGCACCCCAGTCTCCTAACTCTGCTCTCTGTAACAGTCCTTCTGCACCTCAATGTCCCAACTCTGCTTCCTCTTTATGATCCTTCTGCAGCACAGTCTTTAAACTATGCACTCTGTAACAGTCCTTCTGCAAAACAGTCTCCAAGCTCTCTTCTATTTAACAGGACTTCTGCACCCCAGTCTTCAACCTCTGCTCTCTGTAACAGACCTTCAGTACCAGTCTTCAACCTCTGCTCTCTGTAACACTCCTTTGCACGCCAGTCTCCAACCTCTGCTCTCTGTATCAGTCCTTCTGCACCACAGTCTCCTAACTCTTCTCTCTGTAATAGTCCTTCTGCACCTCAGTCTCCAAGCTCCTCACTCTGCAAAAGTCTTTCTGCACCCCAGTATACAAATTCTGCTCTCTGCAACAGTCCTTCTGCACCCCAGTCTCCAACATATGCTCTCTGCAACAGTCCTTCTCCACGCCAGTCTCCAAGCTCTGCTCTCAGTAACAGTCTTTCTGTACTGTAGTCTCTAAGCTGTGCTCTTTTTAACGGCCTTTCTGCACCAAAGTCTCCAACCTCTGCACTGTGTATCAGTCCTTCTGCACTCCAGTCTCCAACATCTGCTCTCTGTAACAGTCCTGCTGCACATAAGTCTTTAACCTCTGCTTTGTGCAACAGTCCTTATAAACCCCAGTCTCCAACCTCTGCTCTCAGCAACAGTCCTTCTACACCGCAGTCTCCAAACTCTGATCTCTCCAACAGTCTTTCTGCACGCCAGTCTCCAACTTCTGTTCTCTGTAACAATTTTTCTGCACCTCAGTCCCCAAACTCTGCTCTCTGCAATCGTCTTTCTGCACCCCATTCTCGAACTTCTCCTCTCTGTAACAATCGTTTTGCACCCCAGTCTCCAACCTCTGTTCTCTGCAACGATCCTTTTACAACCCAATCTCCGACCTCAGCTCTCTGCAAAAGTCTTTCTTCACCCAGTCTCCAACATCTGCTCTCTGAAACAGTCCTTCTTAACCTCAGTCTGAAAACTCTGCTCTGTGCAACGATCCTTCTGCACCCAAGTCTAAAAATTCTGCTTTCTATAACAGTCATTCTTTATCTCACCTCTCAACAGTCCTTCTATACTTCTTCTCACCTCCCAACAGTCCTTTTGTACTGCAGTCTCCAAACTCTATTCTCTGTAACAGTCCTTCTCCACCTCAGTCTTCAACCTCTGCTCTATGATAGAGTCCTTCTGCACCCCAGTCTCCAACATCTGCTCTCTAAACAGTCCTTTTCCACCCAAGTCTCCAAAATCTGCTCTCTGCAACAGTCCTTCTGCAACCCAGTGTCAAAACTCTGCTCTCTGCAACGATCCTTCTGCACCCCACTCTCCAACCTCTGCTGTATGAAAGATCCTTCTGACCCCTTTTTCCAAACTCTGATCTCTGTAATATTCCTTCTCCACGCCAGTCTCAAACCTCTGCTTTCTGCAAGGGTCCTGCTGCACCCCAGTTTCTAAACTCTATACTCTGCAACACTCCTTCTGCTCCCCAGTCTTCAAACTCTTCTCTCTGTAACAGTCCTTCTGTACTGCAGTCTTCAAACTCTGCTCTCTGTAAAGGTACTTTTGCATGGCAGTTTCCAACCTCTGCTTTCTTTCTCCATCATGCTGCACCTCAGTTTTAAACCTCTGCTCTCTCCAAATTACTTCTGCACCCCATTCTACAACTTCTGCTCTGAAACAGTCCTTCTGAACAACAGTATCCAACATCTGCTTTCTGAAAAAGTCCTTGTGTACCCTAGTCTCCAACCTCTGCTCTCTGGAACAGTCCTTCTGTACTGCAGTCTCCAACTTCTGCTCTCTGCAAAGAACCTTCTGCACCTTAGTCTCCAACATCTGCTCTCTACAAAAGTCCTTCTGCACCTCAGTCTGAAAATTTTTCTGTCTGCAACAATCCTTCTGCACCCAAGACTTCAACATCTGCTCTCTGTAACAGTCCTTCTGCACCTCAGTCTCCAAACTCTGCTCTATGTAAGATCCTTGTGCAACACAGTCTTCAAAATTTGCTCCCTGTAACAGTCCTTCTGCACCTCAGTCTCCAACCTCTGCTCTGTGTAACACTCGATGTACACCTCAGTCTGAAACCTCTTCTCTCTGCAGAATCCTTCTGAACCCCACTCTCCAACCATTGCTATCTGTAACAGTTCTTCTTCACCTCAGTCTCCAAAATCTGCTCTCTGTAAGATCCTTTTGCCACCCAGTCTCCTAACTCTGCTCTCTATAACAGTTCTTCTGCACGCCAGTCTTCAACCTCTGCTCTCTTTATCAGGCCTTCTGCACCCCAGTCTCCAAACTCTGCTCTCTGTAACAGGCCTTCTGCACGCCAGACTCCAAACTCTTCTCTCTGCAACGATCATTCTACACCACAGTCTCCAACATCTGCTCTCTGTAAGATCCTTCTGCAACCCAGTCTCCCAACTCTGCCCTATCTAACAGTCCTTCTGCACACCTTCTCCCAACTCTCCTCTCTGTAACAGGCCTTTTGCAACCAGTCTCCAAAGTCTGTTCTTTATAAGAAGCCTCTACACCCCAGTCTCCAACCTCTGCTCTCTGCAACAGTCCTTCTGCACCCCAGTCTCCAAACTGTGGTCTCTGCAACAGTTCTTCTGCACCTCAGTCTTAAAACGCTCTTTTCTAACACGATCCTTTTGCACCTCAGTCTCCAACCTCTACTTTCTGTAAAAATCTTTCTGCACCTAGGTCCCCAATATCTGCTCCTTCTTCACCATATTCTCCAAACTCTGCTCTCTGTTACAGTCTTTCTATACTGCAGTCTCCAACCTCTGCTTTCTGTAATGGTTCCTGTGTACCCCAATTTCCAACCTCTGCTTTCTGTAACAGTTTTTCTACACCTCAGTCACCAAACTCTGCTCTCTGTAACAGTCCTGATGCACCTCAGTCTCCAACTTCTGTTCTCTGCAACAGTTCTTCGACCCAGTCTAACATCTACTCTCTGAAACAGTCCTTCTGCATCCCATTCTTTAACCCATGCTCTCTGCAACAGTCCTTCTGTACCCTGGTCTCCACCCTCTGCTCTCTGTAACAGTCCTTCTGTACTGCAGTCTCCAACCTCTGCTCTCTGTAAGGTTCATTCTGGACCCATGTCTCCAACCTCTGCTTTCTGTTTCAGTCCTTCTGCACCCCAGTCTCCAACCTCTGCTCTCTGTAAGGTTCACTTTGGACCCATGTCTCCAACCTCTGCTTTCTGTATCAGTCCTTCTGCACCCCAGTCTCCAACCTCTGCTCTCTGTAACAGTCCTTCTACACTCCAGTCTTCAACCTCTGCTCTGTGTAACAGTCCTTCTGCAACCCAGTTTCCAATCGCTGCTCTCTGCTACAATCCTTCTGCATCCCAGTTTCCAACATCTGCTCTCTGCAACTGTCCTTCTGCACCCAAGTCTCTGAACTCTGCTCTCTGCAAAGATCTTTCTGCACACCAGTCTCCATCCTCTGCTCTCTGAAATAATCCTACTGCACCCCAGTCGTCACCCTCTGCTCTCTGTAACAATCCTTCTGCACTGCAGTCTCCAAACCCTGCTCTACGTAATATTCTTCTGCAACCCATTCTCCAAACTCTGCTCTCAGTAACAGCCCTTCTGTACGCAGTCTCCAACCTCTCCTCTCTGTAAAAGGCCTTCTGAACCTCAGTCTCCAAACTCTGCAATCTGTATCAGTCCTTCTGCACCCCAGTCTCCAAACTCTGCTCTCTGTAACAGTCTTTCTGCATCTCAGTCTTCTACCTCTGCTCTCTGCAACAGTTCTTCTGCACACCAGTCTCCAACATCTGCACTCTGAAACAGTTCTTCTCCACTCCAGTCTCAAACCTCTGCTCTCTGTAACAGTCCTCCTGTATTGCAGTCTCCAAATTCTGCTCTCTGTAATAGTCCTTCTGCACCTCAGTCTCCAACCTCTGCTTTCTGTATCAGTCCTTCTGCACCCCAGTCTCCAAACTCTGCTATCTCAAACAGTCCTTCTGCACCTCAGTCTTTAAATTCTACTCTCTGCAAAAGTCCTTCTGCATCATAGTCTCCAACATCTGCTCGCTGCAAAAGTCCCTCTTCACCCCAGTTTCCAACCTCTGCTCTCTGTAACAGTCCTTCTGCACCCAAGTCTCCAACCTCTGCTCTCTGCAACAGTCCTTCTACACCCCAGTCTTCAACCTCTGCTCTGTTTAACAGTCTTTCTGCACCCCAGTCTCCAACCTCTGCTCACTGTAACAGTCCTTCTGCAATATATTCTCCAACCTCTGCTCTCTGTTAGAGTCTTTGTATACCGCAGTCTCTAACCTCTGCTCTCTGTAATGGTCCCTCTGCACCCCAATTTCCAACCTCTGCTTTCTGTAAGTCTTTCTGCACAGGTCACCAAACTCTGTTCTCTGTAACTGTCCTTCTGCACCTCAGTCTGAAACCTCTGCTCTCTGCATGATCCTTGTGCACCCCAGTCTTCAACCACTGCTCTCTGTAACAGTCGTCCTGCACCTTAGTCCCAAACCCCTGCTCTCTAAGATCCTTCTGCAACCCAGGCTCAAAACTCTGGTCTCTATAACAGTCCTTCTGCAACCCAGCCTCAAAAATCTGCTCTCTATAACAGTCATTCTGCAACCCAGTCTCCAACCTCTGCTGTCTGTAGCAGGCCTTCTGCACCCCAGTCTCCAAACTCTGCTCTCTGAAACAGTCCTTCTGCATGCCAGTCTCAATCCTCTGAGCTCTGTAATGGTCCTTCTGCACCCCAGTCTCCCACATCAGCTTTCTGTATAATAATTCTTTACGCCAGTCTCCAACGTCTTCCTGTGTAACAGTCCTTCTGCATCTCAGTCTCCAAACTCTGCTCTCTGAAACAGTCTTTCTGCATCCCAGTCTCCAACCTCTGCTTTCTGCAACATTCCTTCTGTACCCCAGTCTCCAACCTGTGCTCTCTGTAACAGTCTTTCTGAACCCCAGTCTCCCACCTCTGCTCTCTATAACGATTCTTCTGCAGCCCAGTCACCACCTCTGCTCTCTGCAACAATTCTTCTGCTACTCAGTCTACATACTCTGCTCTCTGTAAGAGTCCTTCTGCACCCCAGGATCCAACATCTGCTCTCTGCAACATTTCTTCTACACCCAGGTCTCCAAACTGTTCTCCCTGTAACTGTCCTTCTGCACCTCAGTCTGAAAACGCTGCTCTCTGCAACAATCATTCTGCACCCCAGGATCCAACATCTGCTCTCTGCAACATTTCTTCTACACTCAGGTCTCAAAACTGTTCTCCCTGTAACTGTCCTTCTGCACCTCAGTCTGAAAATGTTGCTCTCTGCAACAATCCTTCTGCACCCCAGTCTTTAACCTCTGCTCTTGTAACACTCCTTCTGCACCTCTGTATCCAAAAGGCTCTCTGAAAGTTCCTTCTGCAACCCAGTCTCGAAACTGTGCTATCTGTAACAGTCTTTCTACAACCCAGTCTCCAACCTCTGCTCTAAGCGACAGTCCTACTGCACCCCAGTCTCCAACCTCTACTCTGTGTAAGATCCTTCTGCACCACAGTCTCCAACCTCTGCTCTCTCTAACAGTCCTTTTGTACCCCATTCTCCAAACTCTGCTCTCTGCAACAGTCGTTTCTGCACCCAGGTCTCCAACCTCTATGCTCTTTAAGATCCATCTGCACCGCAGTCTCAAAACCCTGCTCTCTGTAACAGTCCTTCTGCACCCCAATATCCAACCTCTTCTCTGTGCAAAAGTCCAACTGCAACCCAGTCTCCAACCTCTACTCTCTGTAAGATTCTTCTGCACCGCAGTCTCCAAACTCTGTTCTCTGCAACAGTCGTTCTGCACCCTGGTATCCAACCTGTGCTCTCTGTAAAAGTCCTTCTTTACTGCAGTCTCCAAACTCTACTCTCTGTAATGGTCCTTCTGCAGTCCAGTCTCCAACCTCTGCTTTGTTTATCAGTCCTTCTGCACCCCAGTCTTCAACCTCTGCTCTCTGTATCAGTCCTTCTGCCCCTATATCTCCAACCTCTACCTCTCTGCAACAGTCCTTCTGCACCCCTGTGTCCAACCTCTGCTCCCTGCAACATTTCTTCTACACTCAGATCTTCAAACTGTGCTATCTGTAACTGTCATGGTGCACCCCAGTCTACAACCTCTGCTCTCTGTAACGATACTTCTGCCCCTGGTGTCTCCAACCTATGCTCTCTGCAACGATCCTCTGCACCTCAGTTTCCAACCTCTGCTCTCTGCAGCGATCCTTCTGCACCGCAGTCTCCAACCTGTGGTCTCCGTAACTGTCCTTCTGACCCCAGTCGCCAACCTCGGCTCTCTGTACAGATCCTTCTGCACCTCATTTTCCAACCTCTGCTCTCTGCAATAATCCTTCTGCACCTCAGTTTCCAAACTCTGCTCTCTGCAACGATCCTTCTGTACCCCAGTCTCCAACATCTGCTCTCTGTAACAGTCCTTCTTCACCTCAGTCTCCAACCTCTGCTCTCTGTACCAATCCTTCTGTACCTCAGTCTCCAACCTCTGCTCTCTATAACAGTCTTCTGCACATCAGTCACCAACATCTGCTCTCTGTAACAGGCCTTCTTCACCCCAGTCTCCAAACTCTGCTCTCTGTAACAGTTCTTTTGCACCCCAGTCTCGAACCTCTGCTCTCTGTAACAGTCCTTCTGCACCTGAGTCTCCAAACTCTGCTCTCTGTAACAATCTTTCTGGACCCCGGTCTCCAACCTCTGCTCTCTCTGCAGTTTTTCTGCACCACAATCTCCAAACTCCTTTGCACCCCAGTATACATCCTCTGCTCTCTGTAAGAATCCTTATGCACCCTAGTCTCCAACCGCTGCTCTCTGTAAAAGTTCTTCTGTACCTCAGTCTCTAACCTCTGCTATCTGTAACGCAACTTCTGCAACCCAGTCTCAAACATCTGTTTTCTGCAAGGATCCTTCTTCAACCCATTCTCCAAACTCTGCTCTCTGTAACAGTCCTTTTGTATCACAGTTTCCAACCCCTCTCTTTGTAATGGTCCATCTGCCTCACCAATTGCCAACCTCTGGTTTCTGTAACAGTCTTTCTACACCTCAGACTCCAAACTCTGCTCTCTGTAAAAGTCTTTCTGTGCCTTATTCTGAACCTTCTGCTCTTTGCAATGATCCTTCTGCACCCCAGTCTTCGACTGTGCTATCTGTAACAGTCCTTCTGCACCCCAGTCTTTAACCTCTGCTCTCTGTAACAGGCCTTCCTGCACCCCAGTCTCCTAACTCTGCTCTCTGTAACAGGCCTTCTGCACCTCTGTCTCCCGGCTCTTCTCTCTGCAACGATCCTTTTGCACCTCAGTCTCAAACATGTGCTCTCTGCAACAGTCCTTCTGCAGTCCAATCTCCAAATTCTGCTCTCTGTAAGATCCTTCTGCATCCCAGTCTCCAAAACTCTGCTCTCTTCAACGATCCTTCTGCACCCCAGTTTCCAAACTATGCTCTCTGTAACAGTCCAGTTGCACCTCAGTCTCCAAACTCTGCTCTCTGTAAGATGCTTCTGCAACCCTGTCTCAAAACTCTGCTCACTGTAACAGTCCTTCTGCACCCCAGTCTCCAAATTCTGCTCTCTGCAACAGTCCTTCTAAACCCCAGTCTGCAACCTCTGCTCTATGCAACAGTCCTTCTGCACCACAGTCTCCAACATCTGTTCTCTGTAAAAATTATTTTTCACCTCAGTGTCCAAACTCTGATCTCTTCAATGGTCCTTCTTCACCCCAGTCTCCATCCTCTGCTCTTTGTAAAAATCATTTTGCTACCCAGTCTCCAACCTCTGCTCTCTCCAATGATCCTTCTGAACCCAGTCTACAACATCTGTTCTCTGCAACAGTCCTTCTGCACCTGTGTCTGAAAACTCTGCTCTCTGCAATGATCCTTGGAATACCCAGTCTCCAAACTCTGCTTTCTGTAACAGTCTTTGCACGTCATTCTCCAACCTCTGCTTTCTGTAACAGTCCTTCTGCACCCCCGTAGTCAACCTCTGCTCTCTGTAAGATTTTTGTGCACCCAGGTTTCCAAACTCTGCTCTCTGTAACATTCCTTCTGGTACCCAGTCTCCAATATCTTCTCTCTGTAACAGTCCTTCTTCTCCCCAGTCTCCAAGCCCTGCTGTCTGTAATAGTCCTTCTGTACCGCAGACTCCAACCTCTGCTCTCTGTAACTGTCGTTCTGTACTGCAGTCTCCACACTCTGCTCTTTGCAACGGTCCTTCTGCACCCCATTCTCCAACCTCTGTTGTGTGCAAGAGTTCTTCAGCACCTCTGTCTCCAACCTCTTCTTTCTACAACAATTCTTTTGCACACCAGTCTCAAACATCTGCTCTCTGAAAAAGTCCTTCTTAACCCGAGTCTCCAACATCTGCTCTCTGCAACAGTCCTTCTGCATGTCAGTCTGAAAACTCTGCTCTCTGCAACGATCCTTGTGCATCCCAGTCTCCAAACTCTGCACTCTGTAACAGTTCTCCTGTAGTGCAGTCTCCAAAATCTGCTTTCTGTAACGGTCCTTCTGCACCCCAGTCTCCAACCTCTGCACTCTGAAACAGTCCTTCTCCACCCCTGTCTCCAACTTCTGCTCTCTGTAACAGTCCTCCTGTAGTGCAGTCTCCAAAATCTGTCTCTGTAATGGTCTTTCTGCCCCCAGTCTCTAACCTCTGCTTTCTGTATCAGTCCTTCTGCACCCCAGTCTCCAAACTCTGCTCTCTGTAACAGTCCTTCTGCACCTCAGTCTCCAAACTCTGCTGTCTGCAACAGTCCTTCTGCACCCAAGTCTCAAACCTCTGCTCCCTGCAATAGTCCTTCTGCACCTCAGTCTCTATCCTCTACTCTCTGCAACAGCCCTTCTGCACCTCAGTCTCCAAAATTTGCTCTTTGTAAGATTCTTCTGCAACCCAGTCTCTAAACTCTACTCTCTGTAACAGTCCTTCAGCACCCCTTCTCCAAACTGTGTTCTCTGTAACAGTCTTTCTGCACACCAGTCTCAATACTCTGCTCTCTACAACGATTCTTTCCCACCGCAGTTTTCATCCTCTGCTCTCTGCAACAGTCCTTCTCCACAACAGTCTCCAAACTCTGCTCTCTGTAACAGTCCTCCAGTAGTGCAGTATCCAAAATCTCCTCTCTGTATCGGTCCTTCGGAACCTTAGTCTCCAACCTCTGTTCTCTGTAACAGTCATTCTGAACCTCAGTGTTCAAACTCTGCTCTCTGTAACAGTCCTGCTGTACCTCAGTCTCCAAACTCTGCGCTCTGTAAGATCTTTCTGCAACCCTATCTCCAAACCCTGCTTTCTGTAAGAGTCCTTTTGCACCCCAAACTCCAACCTATGCTCTCTGTAACAGTGCTTCTGCACCCCAGTCTCCAAACTCTGCTTACTGTATCAGTCCATCTGCACCAAAATTTCCAAACTCTACTCTCTGTAACAGTCTTTCTGCACCTCAGTCTACAAACTCTTCTCTCTGCAAAAGTCCTTCTGTATCCCAGTCTCCAACATCTGCTCTCTGCAACAGTCTTTCTGCAACAAATCTCCAACCTCTGCCTCTGTAATAGTCCTACTGTAAACCAGTCTCCAACCTCTGCTCTCTGCAACAGTCCTTCTGCACCCCAATCTGTACCTGTGCTCGCTGCAACAGTGCTTATACACCCCAGTGTCCAGCCTCTTCTCTCTACAACAGTCCCTCTGCATCCAAGTCTCCAACCTCTCCTCTATGTAACAATCCTTCTGCACCTCAGTTTTCAACCTTTGTTCTCTGCAACGGTCCTTCTGCACCTCAGTTTCTAAAAACTACTCTGTGAAAAAGTACTTCTAAACACCTTCTCCATACTCTGCTCTCTGTAACAGGCCTTCTGCATCCCAGTCTCCCAACTCTGTTCTCTATAAAAATCCTTCTGCACCCCAGTCTCAAAATTTTGCTCTCTACAACGATCCTTCTGCACCCCAGTCTCCAACATCTGCTCTATGCAACAGTCCTTCTGCAACATGTGCTCTCAGCAAAAGTCCTTCTGCACCTCAATCTTAAAACTCTATTCTCTGCAACGATCCTTCTACACCCCAGTCTCCAAAATCTGCTCTCTGTAATAGTCCTCTTGTACCTCAGTCTCAAACCTCTGCTCTCTGTAAGATTTTTCTGCAACCCTGTCTCCAAACTCTTCTCTCCGTAACAACCTTTTGCACCCCAGTCTCCAACCTCTGCTCTCTGAAACAGTCCTTCTAAACCCCAGTCTCCGAATTCTGCTCTCTGCAACAGTCCTACTGCACCCCAGGCTCCAAATTCTCTTCTCTGTAACAATCCTTCTTCAGCTCAGTTACCAAACTCTGATTTCTGCAATAGTCCTTCTTCACCACAGTCTCTAAACTCTGCTCACTGTAGCAATCTTTCTGCACCCCAGTCTCCAAACTCTGCTGTCTACAACAATCTATTTGCACCCCAGTCTCCAACCTCTGCTCTCTGCAAAAGTCTTTCTGCACCCCAGTCTCCAAAATCTGCTCCCTGCAACAGTTCTTCTGCACCTCAGTCTGACAACTCTGCTCTCTGCAACGATCCTTGTGCACTCCAGTCTTTAAACTCTACTTTCTGTAACAGTCTTTCTGCACCTCAGTCTCCAAACTCTGTTCTCTGTAAGATCCTTCTGCACCCCAGTTTCACAACTCTGCTCTCTGTAATATTCCTTCTGCTCACCAGTCTCCAATCTCTTCTCTCTGTAACTGTTCTTCTGCTCCGTACTCTCCAACCTCTGCTCTCTGTAACAGTCCTTATGTCCCGCAGTCTCCAACCTCTGCTCTGTGTAAGGGTCCTACTGCACTCCAGTCTCCAACCTCTGCTCTCTGTAAGATTTTTCATCAACCCAGTCTCCAAACACTGCTGTCTATAACAGTCCTTCTGCACCCCAATCTCCAACCTCTCCTCTCTGTAACAGGCCTTCTGCACGCCAGTCTCCAAACTCTGCTCTCTGCAATGATCTTTCTTCACCCCAGTCTTCAACTTCTACTCTCTGCAATGATCCTACTGCAAGCCAGTCTCCAACCTCTGATCTCTGCAACACTCCTTCTGGACCTCAGTCTCAAATTTCTTTTCTCTGTAAGATCCATCTGCACCCCTTTCTCCAAGCTCTGCTCCTTGCAACGATCCTTCTGCAACCCAGTCTCCAAACTCTGCTCTATGTAACAGGACTTCTGCACCTCAGTCTCCAATATCTACTCTCTGCTACAGTCTTTCTGCACCCCAGTCTCTAAACTCTGTTCTCTGCAACAGTCTTTCTGTACTGCAGGCTCTAAACTCTGCTCTCTGTAACGGTCTTTCTGCACCCCAGAATCCAATCTCTGCTTTCTGCATCAGTCCTTCTGCACCCCAGTCTCCAACATCTGCTCTCTCTAAGAGTCCTTCTGCACCTCAGTCTCCAACCTCTGCTCTCGGCAACAGTCCTTCTGCACACCAGTCTCCAAACCCTGCTCTCTGTAAAAGTCTTTCTGCACCTCAGTCTCGAACCTCTGCTCTCTGTAACAGTTCTTCTGCACCCCATTCTACATCCTCTGCTCTCTGCAACAGTACTTCTGCACCCCAGTCTCCCAACTCTGCTCTCTGCAACAGTTCTTCTACACCCCAGTCTCCAAACTCTGCTCTCCGCAAGGATCCTTTTGGACCCCAGTCTCCAACGTCTGCTCTCTGCCACAGTACTTCTGCACCACAGTCTCTAAAATCTGCTCTCTGTAAGATTTTTCTGAACTACAGTTTCAAAAATCTTGTCTCTCTAACATTCCTTCTCCACCGCAGTCTCCAACCTCTGCTTTCTGCGAGGTTCCTGCGGCACCCCAGTCTCCAACGTCTGTCCTTTGTAACAGTGCTTCTGCTCCCCAGTCTCCAACATCTGCTCTCTGTAACAGTTCTTATAAACCACAGTCTCAAAACTCTGCTCTCTGTAATGGTCCTTTTGCAACGCAGTCTCCAACCGCCGCTTTTTGAATCAGTCCTTCTGAACCCCAGTCTCCAACCTCTGCTCTCTGTATCTATCTTTCTGCACCTCAGTCTCCAACCTGTGCTTTCTGTAACAGTTCTTCTGCACCCCAGTCTCCAAACTCTGCTCTCTGTACCAGTCGTTCTATACCGCAGTCTCCAACCTCTGCTCTTGGTAACGGTCCTTCTGCACCCAGATTTCAAACCTCTGCTTTCTGTAACAGTCCTTCTGCTCCTCAGTCTCTAAACTCTGCTCTCTGTAACAGTCTTTCTACACCTCAGTCTCCAACCTCTGCTCTTTCTAACAGTACTTCTGCACCTCAGTCTGAAAACTCTGCTCTCTGCAACAGTTCTTCTGCACCACAGTCTGAAAACATTGCTCTCTGCAACAACGATTCTTCACTCCAAACTCCAACTTGTGCTCCCTTTAACAGTCCTTCTGCAGCTCAGTCTCTCAACTCTGCTCTTTTAATATCCTTCTTCAACGCAGTTTTTAAACTCTGCACTCTGTAACAGTCCTTCTGCACAAAATTCTCCAACCTCAGCTCTCTGTAAAAGTCCATCTTCACCTAAGTCTCCAAACTCTACTCTCTGTAACATTCCTTTATCACATCAGTCTCAAAACTCTACCCTCTGTAACAGTCCTTCTGCACCTCAGTCTGAAACCTCTGCTCTCTGCAAGTATCCTTCTGCACCCCAGTCTCCAACCTCTGCTCTCTGTAACAGTCCTACTGCACCTCAGTCTCCAAACTCAGCTCTATATAAGATCCTTCTGCAACCCAGTATTCAAACTCTGCTCTCTGTAACAGTCCACCTGCTCTCCACTCTCCAAACTCTGCTCTCTGTAACAGTCCTCATGCACCCCAGTCTACAAACTCAGCTCTATGTAACAGGCCTTCAGCACCACAGTATCCAACCTATTCTCTCTGCAATGATAATTCTACACCCCAGTCTCCAACGTCTGCACTCTGCAACACTTCTTCTGCACCCCAGTCTCCAACCTCTGCTCTCTGTAAGATCCTTCTGCACCCAGTTGCCACCCTCTGGTCTTTGAAACAGTCCTTCTGTACCCCAGTCTCCAAACTCTGCTCTCTGTAACAATGCTTCTACACCTCAGTCTTCAAACTCTGCTCTCTGCAATAGTCATTCTGCACACCAGTGTGCAACCTCTGCTCTCGGCTACGATCCTTCTGCACCCCAGTCACCAACCTCTGCTCTCTGCAATGATCCTACTGAACACCAGTCTCCAACCTCTGATCTCTGCAACAGTCCTTATGCACCTCAGTCTCCAGCTTCTGCTCTCAGTAAGATTCTTCTGCACCGCTGTATCCAACCTCTGCTCTCTGTAACAGTCCTTCTGCACCAGAGTCTTTAACCTCTGCTCTCTGTAACAGGACTTCCGCACCTCAGTCTCCAACCTCTACTCTCTGCAACAGTCCTTCTGCACCGCAGTCTCCAACCTCTGCTCTCTACAACAGTCCTTCTGCACCCTAGTTACCAACATCTGCTCTTTGCAACAGACCTTCTGCACCCCAGTCTTCAACATCTGCTCTCTGCAACAGTCATTCTGCAATTCAGTCTGAAAACTCTTCTCTTTGCAACGATTCTTCTCCACCCAAGTCTCCTACATCTGCTCTCTGCAACAGTCAGTTTGCACCCCAGTCTCCAAACTCTGATCTCTGTAAGATCCAACTGAACCCCAGTCTCCAAACTCTGCTCTCTGTAACAGTCCTTCTGCACCCCAGTCTCCAACCTCTGCTCTCTGTAACAGTCCTTCTGCACCTCAGTTTCCAAACTCTGCTCTCTGTAACAATCCTTCTGCACCCCAGTCTCTAAAATCTGCTCTCTGAAACAGTACTTCTGCACCCCATTCTCCAACATCTGCTCCCTGCAACAGTTCTTCTGCACCCCAGTCTCCAAACTCTGCTCTCTGTAACGGTCTTTCTGGACCCCAGTCTCCAACGTCTGCTCTCTGCAACAGTCATTCTGCACCCCAGTCTCCAACATCTGCTGTCTGCAACAGTCCTTCTGCACCTCAGTCTGAAGACTCTTCTCACTGTAACATTCCTTCTCCACCCCTGTCTCCAACCTCTGTCCTCTGCAACAGTCCTTCTGCTCCCCAGTCTCTGAGATCTGCTCTTTGTAGCAATCCTTCTGTACCGGAGTATCCAAATTCTGCTCTTTGTAACGGTCCTTCTACACCCCAGTCTCCAAACTCTGCTTTCTGTATCAGTCGGTCTGAATACCAGTCTCCAACCTGTGTTCTCTGTATCTATCCTTTTGCACCTCAGACTCAACCTGTGCTCTATGTAAGAGTCCTTCTTCACTCCAGTCTCCAACCTCTGCTCTTGGTAACAGTCCTATATCGCAGTCTCCAAACTCTGCTCTCCTTAACGGTCCTTCTGCACCCCAATTTCCAATCTCTGCTTCCTGTAAAAGTCCTTCTGCACCTGATTCTCCAAACTCTGCTCTAAGTAACAGTCCTTCTGCACCTCAGTCTAAAAATTTTGCTCTCTGCACGATCCTTCTGCACCCCAGTCTCCCACCACTGCTTGCGGTAACAGTCCCCCTGCACCTCAGTCTCCAACCTCTGCTCTCTGTAAGATCCTTCATCAACCCAGTCTCCAAGCACTGCTCTCTGTAACAGACCATCTCACCCAAGTCTCCAAATTCTTCTTTCGGCAATGATTCTTCTCCACACCAGTCTCAAACCTCTGCTCTCTGAAACAGTCCTTTTGCACCACAGTCAACAACCTCTGCTCTCTGCAGCAGTCCTTCTGCACCCCAGTCTCCAACCTCTGCTCTCTGTAACCGTCTTTCTGCACCCTAGTCTCCAACCTCTGCTCTCTGTAACCGTCCTTCTGCACCCCAGTCTCCAACCTCTGCTCTCTGTAACAGTCCTTCTGAACCTCAGTCTTCAACCTCTGATCTCTGCAACAGTCCTTCCTCACCCCATTCTCCAACCTCTGCTCTCTGCAACAGTCCTTGGCACCCCAATCTCCAACATCTGCTCTCAGCAACAGTCCTTCTAACTCTAGTCTCCAAACTCTGCTCTCTGCAACGATCCTACTGGACCCCAGGCTCAAACGTCCTTCTGCAACAGTCCTTCTGCACCACAGTCTACAACTTCTGCTCTCTGTAAGATCTTTCTGCACGCCAGTTTCCAAAATCGGCTCTCTCTAACATTCTTTCTCCAACGCAGTCTGTAACCTCTGCTTTCTTCGAAGGTCCTGCGGCACCCCAGTCTGCAACCTCTGTCCTCTGTAACATTCCTTTTTCTCCCCAGTCTTCAACATCTGCTCTCTGTAATGGTCCTTCTGCAACTCAGTCTTTAACCTCTGCTTTCTGCAAGTGTCCTGCGGCACCCCAGTCTCCAACCTCTTTCCTCTGCAACAGTCCTTCTTCTCCACAGTCTCCAACATATGCTCTCTGTAACAGTGCTTCTGAAACGCAGTCTCCACCCTCTGCTCTCCGTAACGGTCCTTCTGCAACCCAGTCTCCAGACTCTGCTTTCTGTATCAGTCCTTCTGAAGCCCAGTCTCAAACCTCTGTTCTCTGTATATATACTTCTTCACCTCAGTCTCCAACCTGTTCTCTGTAACATTTCTTCTGCAACCAAGTCTCTAACCTCTGCTCTCTGTAACAGTTTTTGTATACCGCAGTCTTTAAATCCTGGTCTCTGTAACGGTCCTTTTGCACCCCAATTTCCAACCTCTGCTTACTGTAACAGTCTTTCTGCACCTCAGTCTACAAACTCTGCTCTCTGTAAGAGTTTCTCTACATCTCAGTCTCCAACCTCTGCTCTCTGTAATATCTTTCTGCACCTCAGTCTACAACTTCTGCTCTCTGTAAGATCCTTCAGGAACCCAGTCTCCAACCACTACACTCTGTAACAGTCCACTTGCACCTCAGTCTCCAACCTCTGCTCTCTGTAAGTTCCTTCAGCAACCCAGTCTCTAAACTCTGCTCTCTCTAACAAACCTTCTGCACGCCAGTCTCCAACCTCTCCTCTCTGTAACAAGCATTCTGCATGCCAGTCTCAAAATTCTGCTCTCTGTAGCAGGCCTTCTGCACCCCAGTCTCCAACCTCTGCTCTCTGCAATGATCCTACTGTACGCCAGTCTCCAACCTCTGCTCTCTGCAACAGTCCTCTTGCACCACAGTCTCCAAAATCTGCTCTCTGTAAGATCCATCTGAACCCCAGTCTCCAACCTCTGCTCTCTGTAACAGTCCTTCTGCACCCCAGTCTCCAAACTCTGCTCTCTGTAAGAGTTTTTATGAACCTCATTCTCCAAAGTCTGCTCTCTGCAACAGTCCTTCTACACCCCAGTCTCCAACTCTGCTTTCTGCAACGATCTTTCTGGACCCCAGTCTCCAACATCTGCTCTCTGCAAGAGTCCTTCTGGACCAGTCTCCAACCTCTGCTCTCTGTAACAATCTTTCTGCACCCCTGTCTGCAACTTCTGCTCTTTGTAAGATCCTTCTGCAACCCAGTTTGAAACTCTGCTCTCTGTAACAGTGCTTCTGCCCACCGGTCTGTAACCTCTGCTCTCTGCAATGATCCTTCTTCACCAAAGTCTCCCACCTCTGCTCTCTGCAACAGTCTTTCTACAACCCAGTCTCTATTATCTGCTCTCTGTAACAGTCCTTTTGCATCTCACTATGAAAAGTCTGCTCACTGCAACGACCCTTCTGCACCACAGTCTCCTACTTCTGCACTTTGTAACAGTCCTTCTGCACCTCATTCTCCCAACTCTGCTCTTTGTAACATCCTTCTACAACCCAGTCTTTAAACTCTGCACTCTGTAACAGTCCTTCTGCACAACAGTCTCCAAACTCTGCTCTCTGTAACATGACTTCTGCCACCCAGTCTCCAAACTCTGCTCTCTGTAACAGGCCTTCTGCAGTCCAGTCTCCAACCTTTTCGCTCTGCAACGATTTTTTTCCACCCCAGTCTCCAGAATCTGCTCTCTGCAATAGTCCTTTTGCACCCCAGTCTCAAAACTATGCTCTCTGTAAGATCCATCTGAACCCCAGTCTCCAAACTCTGCTCACTGTAACAGTCATTCTGCACTTCAGTTTCCAAACACTGCTCTCTGTAAGAGTCCTTCTGCACCTCAGTCTCCAACCTCTGCTCTGTGTAACAGTCATTCTGCACCCCAGTCTCTAAAATCTGCTCTCTGCCACAGTCCTTCTGCACCCCAGTCTCCAACGTCTGCTCTCTGGAACAGTCCTTCTGCACACCAGTCTCAAAACTCTGCTCTCTGCAACGATCATTCTGGACCCCAGTCTTCAACGTCTGCTCTCTGCAACAGCCCTTCTGCAACACAGTCTCAAAACTCTTCTCTTTGTAAGATCCTTCTGCACTCTAGTTTCCAAACTCTGCTCTCTGTAACATTCCTTCTTCACCGGAGTCTCAAACCTCTGTCTTCTGCAACAGTCCTTCTGCTCCCCAGTCTCCAAGATCTACTCTCTGTAACAGTCCTTCTGTACCGCAGTCTCCAACCTCTGCTCTTTGTAACGTTCCTTCTATACCGCAGTCTCCAAACTCTGCTTTCTGTATCAGTCTTTCGGAACCCCAGTCTCCAACCTCTGTTCTCTGTATCTATCTTTCTGCACCTCAGTGTCCAAACTGTTCTCTATGTAAGAGTCCTTCTGCACACCAGTCTCCTACCTCTTCTCTCGGTAACAGTCTTATACCGCAGTCTCCAAACTCTGCTCTCTGTAACAGTCCTTCTACAACTCAGATTCCAACCTATGCTCTCTGTTTCAGTCCTTCTGCACCAAAGTCTTCAACCTCTGCTCTCTGTAACAATCCTTTTAAACTCCTGTCTGCAACCTCTGCTCTGTGTAATATTCTTCTGAAACCCAGTCTCCAAACTCTGCTCTCTGTAACACTGCTTCTGCACACCGGTCTCCAACCTCTGCTCTCTGCAAAGATCCTTTCTCACCAAAGTCTCCAACCTTTGCACTCTGCAACAATCCTTCTGTACCCCAGTCTCCAACATCTGCTCTCTGCAACATTCCTTCTGCACCTCAGTCTGAAAACTCTGCTCACTGCAATGACCCTCCTTCACCCCAATCTTTAACACCTGCTCTCTGCAACAGTCCTTCTGCATCCCAGTATTCAATATCTGCTCTCTGCAACAGTCCTTCTGCAACTCAGTCTGAAATCTGTGCTCTCTGCAATGATCCTTCTGCACCTCAGTCTCCTAACTCTGCTCTTTGTAAGACCCTTCTGCAACCGAGTCTCCAGACTCTGCTCTTGGCAACAGTGCTTCTGCACCCTAGTCTCGAACCTCTGCTCTCTGTAAGATCCTTATGCATTCCAGTCTTCAACCTCTGCTTTCTGTAACAATCCTTCTGCACCCCAGTCTCAAACATCTGCTCTCTGCAACAGTTCTTCTGCACTTCAGTCTGAAAACTCTGCTATCTGCAACGACCGATCTGCGTCCCAGTCTCCTACCTCTACTCTCTGTCACAGTCCATCTGAACCTAAGTATTTAAACTCTTCTTTTTTTAACATCATTCTGCAACCCAGTCTCTAACCTCTGCTCTCTGTAACAGGCCTTCTGCACCCCAGTCTCCAACCTCTTCTCTCTGCAATGATTCTTCTCCACCCCAGTCTCCAACATCTGCTCTCTGCAACAGTCCTTTTGCACCCCAGTCTCCAAACTCTGCTATCTCTAAGATCCATCTGAAACCCAGTCTTTAACCTCTGCTCTCTGTAACAGTCCTCCTGCACCCCAGTCTCCGAACTCTGCTCTCTGTATCAGTCCTTCTGCACCTCAGTCTCCAACCTCTTCTCTCTGTAACAGTCCTTCTGCACCCCAGTCTAAAACATGTGCTTTCTGTAACAGTCCTTCTGCACCCCAGTGTCAAAACTCTACTCTCTGCAATGCTCCTTCTGGACCCCAGTCTCCAACGTCTGCTCTCTTTAACAGTCCTTCGTCACCACAGTCTCCAACCTCTGCTCTTTGTAAGATTCTTGTGCACTCCAGATTCCATACTCTGCTCTCTGTAACATTCCTTCTCAAGCCCAGTCTCCACACTCTGTCCTCTGCAACAGTCCTACTGCTCCCCAGTCTCCAACATCTGGTCTCTGTAACAGTCCTTCTGTACCGCAGTCTCCAACCTGTGCTCTTTGTAAGGGTTCTTCTTCAGCCCAGTCTCCAACCTCTGCTTTCTGTTTCAGTCTGTCTGAACTGCAGTCTCCAACCGCTGTTCTCTGTATCTATCCTTCTCCACTTCAGTCTTTAACCTCTTCTCTCTGTAGCATCTTTCTAAAACACAGTCTCCAAACTCTACTCTCTGTAACAATCCTTCTGCACACCAGTCTCCAACCTCTGCTCTCTGAAACGATCCTTCTTAACCCCAGTCTCCAATGTCTGCTCTCTGCAACAGTCCTTCTGCACCACAGTCTCCAACCTCTGCTCTCTACAACACTCTTTCTGGACCTCAGTCTCCAATGTCTGCTCTCTTCAACAGTCCTTCTGCACCACAGTCTCCAACCTCTGCTCTTTGTAAGATTCTTGTGCACTACAGATTCCATACTCTGCTCTCTGTAACATTCCTTCTCCACCCCAGTCTCCAAACTCTGCTCTCTGCAACAGTCCTTCTGCTCCCCAGTCTCTTACATCTGGTCTCTGTAACAGTCTTTCTGTACCGCAGTCTCCAACCTGTGCTTTTTGTAAAGGTCTTTCTACACCCCAGTCTCCAACCTCTGCTTTCTGTATCAGTCTGTCTGAACCGCAGTCTCCAACCGCTGTTCTCTGTATCTATCCTTCTGCACCTGAGTCTCCAAACTCTACTCTCTGTAACAGTCCTTCACCACTTCATTCTACAACCTCTGCTCTCTGTAGCATCCTTCTAAAACCCAGTCTCCAAACGCTACTCTCTTTAACAATCCTTCTGCACACCAGTCTCCAACCTCTGCTCTCTGAAATGATTATTCTTAACCCCAGTCTCCAGTGTCTGCTCTCTGCAAGAGTCCTTCTGCACCCCAGTCTCCAACATCTGCTCTCTGCAACAGTCATTCTGCACTTCAGTCGGAAATCTCTGCTGTATGCAATGAACATTCTGCACCTCAGACTCCCAACTCTGCTCACTTTAAGATCCTTCTGGAACCCAGTCTATAAACTCTGCACTCGGTAATCGTCGTTCTGCACAACAGACTCCAACCTCTGCTCTCTGTAACAGGACTTTTGCAACCCAGTATCCAACCACTGCTCTCTGTAACAGCCCTTCTGCACCCCAGTCTCCACACTCTTCTCTCTGCAAGGATTCTTCTTCATACCAGTCTCCAACCTCTGCTCTCTGAAACAGTCCTCTTGCACCACAGTCTCCAAAATCTGCTCCTTGTAAGATCCATCTGAACCCCAGTCTCCAACCTCTGCTCTCTGTAACAGTGCTTCTGCACCCAAGTCTCAAATCTCCGCTTTCTGTAACAGTTTTTCTGCACCTCATTCTCCAACCTCTGCTCTCTTCAACAGTCCTTCTGCACCACAGTCTCCAACCTCTGCTCTTTGTTAGATTCTTGTGCACTACAGATTCCATACTCTGCTCTCTGTAACATTCCTTCTCCGCCCCAGTCTCCAAACTCTGCTCTCTGCAACAGTCCTTCTGCTCCCCAGTCTCCGACATCTGGTCTCTGTAACAGTCTTTCTGTACCGCAGTCTCCAACCTGTGATCTTTGTAACGGTCCTTCTACACCCCAGTCTCCAACCTCTGCTTTCTGTATCAGTCTGTCTGAACCGCAGTCTCCAACCGCTGTTCTCTGTATCTATCTTTCTGAACCTGAGTCTCCAAACTCTACTCTCTGTAACAGTCCTTCTCCACTTCAGTCTACAACCTCTTCTCTCTGTAGCATCCTTCTAAAACCCAGTCTCCAAACGCTACTCTCTTTAACAATCCTTCTGCACACCAGTCTCCAAACTCTGCTCTCTGAAACGATCCTTCTTAACCCCAGTCTCCAGTGTCTACTCTCTGCAACAGTCCTTCTGCACCCCATTCTCCAACATCTGCTCTCTGCAACAGTCATTCTGCACTTCAGTCGGAAAACTCTGCTGTATGCAACGAACCTTCTGCACCTCAGACTCCCAACTCTGCTCTCTTTAAGATCCTTCTGCAACCCAGTCTTTAACCTCTGCACTTGGTAAACGTCCTTCTGCACAACAGTCTCCAACGTTTGCTCTCCGTAACAGGACTTCGGCAACCCAGTCTCCAAACCCTTCTCTCTGCAAAGATTCTTCTTCACACCAGTCTCCAACCTCTGCTCTCTGCAACAGTTCTCTTGCACCAAAGTCTCCAAAATCTGCTCTCTGTAAGATCTATCTGAACACCAGTCTTTAACCTCTACTCTCTGTAACAGTCCTTCTGCACCCCAGTCTCCAAACCTCATTCTCCAACATCTGCTCTCTGTAACAGTTTTTCTGCACCTCATTCTCCAACCTCTGCTCTCTGCAACAGTCTTTCTGAACCCCACTTTTCTTTTTTTTTTTTTTTTTTTTTTTTTTTTTTTTGTATTTTTTTTTTTTAATTTTTTAATTTTTTTATTGTTGGTCGTTCAAAACATTACACAGTTCTTAATACATCATCTTTCACAGTTTGATTCAAGTGGGTTATGAACTCCCAACTTTACCCCGTATACAGATTGCTGTTTCACATCAGTTACCCTTCCATTGATTGACATATTGCCTTTCTAGTGTCTGATGTATTCTGCTGTCTGTCCTATTCTCTACTATCCCCCCTCCCCTCCCCTCCCCTCCCCTCCCCTTTTCTCATCCCTGTTTAATGTAAATCTTCTTCTCAAGCTCTTCGTCCTTACCCTGTCCTTGTTTACTCCCCTTATATCAAAGGGGTCATGTGGTATTTGTTTTTTAACGATTGACTAGCTTCACTTAGCATAATCTGCTCTAATGCCATCCATTTCCCTCCAAATTCTATGATTTTGTCGTTCCTTAATGCAGAGTAATACTCCATTGTGTATAAATGCCACATTTTTTTTATCCATTCATCTATTGAAGGGCATCTAGGCTGATTCCATAATCTTGCTATAGTGAATTGTGCTGCTATGAACATCGTTGTAGCAGTGTCTCTGTAACATGCTCTTATTAGGTCTTTAGGGAATAGACCGAGAAGGGGAATAGCTGGGTCAAATGGTGGTTCCATTCCCAGCTTTCCAAGAAATCTCCATACTGCTTTCCAAATTGGCTGCACCAATTTGCAGTCCCACCAGCAATGAACAAGAGTGCCCTTTTCCCCGCATCCTCTCCAGCACTTATTGTTGTTTGACTTCCTAATGGCTGCCAATCTTACTGGAGTGAGGTGGTATCTTAGGGTAGTTTTGATTTGCATTTCTCTAACTGCTAGCGATGGTGAGCATTTTTTCATGTACTTATTGATTGATTGTATGTCCTCCTCTGAGAACTGTCTGTTCAGGTCCTTGGCCCATTTATTGATTGGGTTATTTGTTATTTTATAGTCTAATTTTTTGAGTTCTTTGTATATTCTGGTTATTAGGGCTCTATCTGAAGTGTGTGGATTAAAGATTTTGAACCCCACTTTTCAAACTCTGCTCTCTGCAACAGTCCGTCTGCACCCCATTCTCCAAAATTTGCTCTCTGCAACAGTCCTTCTACACCCCAGTCTCCAACTGTGCTTTCTGCAACGATCTTTCTGGACCCTAGTCTTCAACGTCTGCTCTATGAGAGAGTCTTTCTGGACTGCAGTCTCCAACCTCTGCTCTCTGTAACAATCCTTCTGCACCCCTGTCTGAAACCTCTGCTCTTTGTAAGATCCTTCTGCAACCCAGTTTGAAACTCTGCTCTCTGTAACAGTGCTTCTGCCCACCGGTCTCCAACCTCTGCTCTCTGCAACAATCCTTCTTCACCAAAGTCTCCAACCTCTGATCTCTGCAACAGTCCTTCTACAACGCAGTCTCCAATATCTGCTCTCTGCAACAGTCCTTTTGCACCTCACTCTGAAAAGTCTGCTCACTGCAACGACCCTTCTGCACCACAGTCTCCTACTTCTGGTCTCTGTAACAGTCGTACTGCATCTCATTCTCCCAATTCTGTTCTTTATAAGATCCTTCTACAACCCAGTCTTTAAACTCTGAACTCTGTAACAGTCCTTCTGCACAACAGTCTCCAAACTATGCTCTCTGTAACATGACTTCTGCCACCCAGTCTCCAAAATCTGCTCTCTGTAACAGGCCTTCTGCACCCCAGTCTCCAACCTCTTCTCTCTGCAACGATTCTTCTCCACCCCAGTCTCCAGAATCTGCTCTCTGCAACAGTCCTATTGCAACCCAGTCTCAAAACTCTGCTCTCTGTAAGATCCATCAAGACCCCAGTCTCAAAACTTTGCTCTATGTAACAGTACTTCTGCACCCCAGTCTCCAAACACTGCTTTTTGTAACAGTCCTTCTGCACCTCAGTCTCCAACCTCTGCTCTGTGTAACAGTCCTTCTGCACCCCAGTCTCTAAAATCTGCTCTCTGCCACAGTCCTTCTGCACCCCAGTCTCCAAGGTCTGCTCTCTGGGACAGTCCTTCTGCACCCAGTCTCCAACCTCTGCTCTCTGCAACAGTCCTTCTGCACCTCAGTCTCCAAACTCTGCTCTCTGCAACGATAATTCTGGACCCTAGTCTCCAACCTCTAATCTCTGCAACAGTCCTTCTGCACCACAGACTCCAGCCTCTGCTCTCTGTAAGACCTTTCTGCACTCCAGTTTACAAAATGTGCTCTCTCAAACATTTCTTCTCTATTGCAGTCTCCAACCTCTGCTGTCTGCGAGGGTGCGGCACCACAGTCTCCAACTTCTGTCCTCCTTAACAGTCCATCTGAACCCCAGTATTCAAACTCTGTTCTTTGTAACATTCCTTCTGTAGCGCAGTCTCAAACCTCTGCTCTCCAAAACAGTCCTTCTGAACCCCATTCTCCAAAATCTGCTTTCTGTATCAGTCCTTCTGAACCCCAGTCTCAAAACTCTGCTCTCTGTATCTATCCCTCTGCACCTCAGTCTCCAACCTGTGCTCTCTGTAACATTCCATCTGCACCCGAGTCTCCAACCTCTGCTTTCTGTAAGAGTTTTTCTATACCACAGTCTCCCAACTCTGCTTTCTGTAACAGTCCTTCTGCACCTCAGTCTCCAAACTCTGCTCTCTGTAAAAGTCCTACTGCACCTCACTCTGAAACATCTGCTCTCTGAAACAGTCCTTTTGCACCCCAGTCTTCAACCTCTGCTCTCTGCAACAATCCTTCCTCACCCCAGTCTCTAAAATCTGTTCTCTGCAAAAGTACTTTTCGATCGAAGTCACCAAACTCTGCTCTCTGTAACAGACCTTCTGCACCACAGACTCCAACCTCTGCTCTCTTCAACAGTCCTTCTGCGCCCCAATCTCGAACCTCTGCTCTCTGCAACAGTCCTTCTGCACCTCAGTGTCCAAACTCTGCTCTCTGTAAGATCCTTCTGAAACCCAGTCTCCAACATATGCTTTCTGCAATGGTCCTTCAGCACCAGAGTCTCCAACCTCGGTTCTTTACAACATTTATAGTGCACCCCAGTCTCTAACCTCTGCTCTCTGTAACAGTCCTTCTGTACCGCAGTCTCAAACCTCTGTTCTCTGTAAGGGACCTTCTGCACCCCATCTCCAACCTCTGCTTTCTGTATCAGTCTTTCTGCATCCCAATATCCAAACTCTGCTCTCCGTAACAGGCCTTCTGCACCTCAGTCTCCAACATCTTTTCTCTTCAAAGATCCTTCTGCACCTCAGTCTCCAACCTCTGCTCTCTGCAACAGTCCTTCTAACCCACAGGCTCCAACCTCTGCTCTCTGAAATGATCCTCCTGCATTCCAGTCTCCAACAACTGCTCTCTGTAGCAGTCCTTCTGCACCCCAGTCTCCAACCTCTCCTCTCTGCTACAGTACTTCTGCACCCCAGTCTGCAACCTCTGCTCTCTGCAACATTTCTTCTGCACCCAAGTCTCCAACCTGTGCTCTCTGTAACTGTCCTGCTGCACCCCAGTCTTCAACTTCTGCTCTCTGTAGCGATCTTTCTGCACCTAATTCTCCAACCTCTGCTCTCTACAAGGATCCTTCTGCACCCCAGTCTCTATTCTCTACTATCTGTAAAAATCCTTTTGTACCCCAGTCTCCAAACTCTTCTCTCTGTAAAAGTCTTTCTGCATCAAAGTCTCCAAGTTCTGCAATCTGTAACAGTCCTTCTGCACCCCAGTCTCAAACCTCTGCACTGAAAATGATCTTTCTACACCTCGGTCTCCAACCTCTGCTCTCTGTAATAGTCTTTCTGCACCCAGTCTTCAACATCTGCTCTCTGAAACGATCCTTCTTCTCCCCAGGTTCCAACCTCTGCTCTCTGCAATGGTCCTTCTACATCCCAGTTTCCAAAATCTGCTCTCTGTAACAGTCCTTCTGAACCTCAGTCTCCAAACTCTGCTCTCTGTAACAGGCCGTTTGCACCCCAGTCTCCAAACTCTGCTCTCTGAAACAGTCCTTCTGCACCTCAGTCTGAAAACTCGGCTCTCTTCAAAAATTCATCTGCACCCGAGTTTCCAAACTTTGCCCTCTGTAACAGTCCTTCTGAACCTCAGTTTACAAAAAGCTCTCTGTAAGATCCTTCTGAAACCCAGTCTCGAAATTGTGCTATCTTTAACAGTCCTTCTGCACCCCAGTCCTTCTGTACGGCAGTCTCCAACTTCTTCTTTCTATAACGGTCCTTTTAAATCCCAATTTCCAACCTCTGCTCTCTGTAACAGTCCTTCTAAGCCTCAGTCTAAAACTTCTTCTCTCTGCGACAACCCTTCTAAACAACAGTCTCCAAACTGTGCTATTTGTAACAATCTTTCTGCACCCCAGTCTCCAACATCTGCTCTCTGTAACACGTTTTCTGAAACCCAGTCTCCAAACTCTGCTCTTCGTAACAGGCCTTCTGCACCCCACTCTCCAACCTCTGCTCTCTGCAAAAGTCCTTCTACACCTAAGTCTCCAACCTCTATTCTCTGCAACGATCCTACTGCATCCCAGTCTCCAACGTCTGCTCTCTTTAAGATCCTTCTGCACCCCGTTCTCCAATCTTTGCTCTCTGTAACAGTCATTCTGCACCTCAGTCTCCAACCTCATCTCTCAGCAACGGCCCTTGTGCACCCCAGTATCCAACCTCTGTTCTCTGCATCCGTCCTTCTGCACCCCAGTCTACAAACTCTGCTCTCTTTAACAGTACTTTTGCACCCCAGTCTCCAAACTCTACTTTCTGTGTCAGTTATTCTGCACCCCAGTTTAAAACCTCTGCTCTCTGTAACAGTCCTTCTGAACCTCAGTCTCCAAATTCTACTCTCTGCAAAAGTCCTTCTGCACCCATATCTCAAACACCTGCTCCCTGCAACAGTCCTTCTTCACCCCAGTTTCCAACATCTGCTATCTGCAACAGTCTTTCTGCACCCCAGTCTCCAAACTCTGCTCTCAACAACAGTCCTTCTACACTCCAGTCTTCAACTTCTGCTCTGTGTAACAGTCCCTCTGCAACCCAGTTTCCAATCTCTGCTCTCTGCAACGATCCTTCTGCATCCCAGTCTCCAACATCTGCTTTCTGCAACTGTGCTTCTGCACCCAAGTCTCCAACCTCTGCTCTCTGCAATGATCCTTCTGCACACCAGTCTCCAACCTCTCTTCTCTGCAATAATCCTCCTGCACCCCAGTCGCCAACCTCTACTCTCTGTAGCAATCCTTCTTCACCGCAGTCTCCAAACTCTGCTCTATGTAATATTCTTCTGCAACCCAGTCTCCAAACTCTGCTCTCTGTAACAGCCATTCTGTACCCAGTCTCCAAACTCTTCTCTCTGTAACAGCCTTCTTCAGCCCAGACTCCAAACTCTGCTTTCTGTATCAGTCCTTCTGCACCCTCGTCTCCAAACTCTTCTATCTTTCTGCATTTCAGTCTCTTACCTCTACTCTCTGCAGCAGTTCTTCTGCACACCAGTCTCCAACGTCAGCACTCTGAAAGAGTTCTTCTCCACTTCAGTCTCCAACGTCTGTTCCCTGTAACAGTCCTCCTTTATTGCAGTCTCAAAACTCTGCTGTCTGTAATGGTCCTTCTGCACCTCAGTCCTCAACCTCTGCTTTTTGTATCAGTCCTTCTGCACCCCAGGCTCCAACCTCTGCTATAGCCAAAAGTCTTCTGCACCTCAGTCTCCAAATTCTACTCTCTGCGAAAGTCCTTCTGCACCCATGTCTTAAACACCTACTCCCTGCAACAGTCCTTCTTCACCCCAGGTTCCAAACTCTGCTATCTGCAACAGTCCTTCTGCACCTCAGTCTCCAAATTCTTCTCACTGCAACAGTACTTCTGCACCCAAGTCTCCAACCTCTGATCTCTGCACCAGTCCTTCTACACCCCAGTCTTCAAACTCTGCTCTCTGTAACAGTCCTTCTGCACCCCAGTCTCGAACCTCTGCTCTCTGTAACAGTCCTTTGGCACCATATTATCCAATCTCCGCTCTCTGTTACAGTCTTTGTATATTGCAGTCTCCAAACTTTGCTCTCTGTAACGGTCCTTCTGCACCCCAGTTTCCAACCTCTGTTTCTGTAATAGTCCTACTGCACCTAAGTGACCAAACTCTGCTCTCTGTAACCGTCCTTCTGCACCTAAGTCTCCATCCTCTGCTCTCTTGACAGTCCTTCTGCACCTCAGTCTGAAACCTCTGCTCTCTGCACGATCCTTCTGCACCCCAGTCGTCAACCACTGCTCTCTGTAACAGTCGTCCTGCACCTCAGTAACCAACCTCTGCTCTCTGTAAGATTCTTCTGAAACACAGCCTCAAAACTCTGCTCTCTATAACAGTTCTTCAGGAACCCAGCCTCAAAAGTCTGCTCTCTATAACAGTCCTTCTGCAAGCCACTTTCCAACCTCTGCTCTCTGTAGTAGGCATTCTGCACCCCAGTCTCAAAACTCTGCTCTCTGAAACAGTCCTTCTGCACGCCAGTCTTTAACCTCTGCTCTCTTTAACGGTCCTTCTGCACCCCAGGCTCCCACCTCAGCTTTTTGTATCATAATTTTTCACCCCAATCTCCATCGTTATCTCTGTGTAACAGTCCTTCTGCATCTCAGTCTCCAACCTCTGCTTTCTGCAACATTCCTTCTGCACCCAGTGTTTAACCTGTTCTCTCTGTAACAGTTTTTCTGCACCTAAGTCTCCATCCTCTGCTCTCTGCAACCGTCCTTCTGCACCCCAGTCTCCAACCTCTAATCTCTGCAACGATTTTTCTGCACTCCAGTCTCCAACGTCTCCTCTCCTTAACACTCCTTCTGCACCCCAGTCTCCAACTTCTGTTCTCTGTAAGGTCCTTCTGCACCCCATTTTCCAAACTCTGCTCTCTTTAACATTCCTTCTCCAACCCAGTCTCCAACTTCTGTTCTCTGAAACAGTCCTTCTGCTCCCCAATTTTCAATCTCTGCTCTCTGTAACAATCCTTCTGTACTGCAGTCTCCAACTTCTGCAGTCTGCAATGGTCCTTCTGCACCCTAGTCTCCAAACTCTGCTTTCTGTATCAGTCTTTCTGCACCACAGTCTCTAAACTCTGCTCTCTGTTACAGTCCTTCTGCACCTCAGTCTCCAAACTCTGCTTTCTGTAAGATTCTTCTGCAACCGAGTCTCCAAACTTTGCTCTCTGTAACAGTCCTTCTGCACACCAGTCTCCAGCCTATGCTCTCTACAACGATCCTTCTTTACCCCAGTCTCCAAACTCTGCTCTCTGCAACAGTAATTCTGAACCCCAGTCTTCAACATCTGCTCTTTGCAACAGTCCTTCTGCACCTCAGTCTGAAAATTTTGCTCTCTGTAACGATCCTTGTGCACCCCAGTCTCCAAACTCTGCTTTCTGTAACAGTCCTTCTGCACCTCAGTCTCCAACTTCTGTTCTCTGCAACATTTCTTCTGCACCCCAGTCTTTAACATTTACTCTCTAAAACAATCCTTCTACAACTCTGTCCAAATGCAGAAGAATGAGACCAGAACTATCGCTCACCCTACAAAAAATTAACTCAAAATGCGTTAAAGACCCAGGAAGTAGACCAGAAATTATGCAGTTTCTAGGAAAGAACAAAGTCAGTACTCCAACCTACAGGCAGAGGCAATGACTTTCTCAATAGGATGCCAAAGCTCAGGAGATAACACCAAAAGTTAGCTAATAGGATGGCATCAAATTAAGAAGGTTCTGCACAGATAAGGAGACAATAAGAATATGAAGACAGAACCTACAGAAAGGGAGAAAATCTTTATGAGGTGTTTTTCTAAAAGAGGATTAATATTCAGAATATTAATAAAGAACTCAAAAAACTTAACATCAAACCCACAATTATTAAATAACCCAATTATCAAATAACACAATTAACAAATGGGAAACTAAATGAACTAAAAAGACACGACTTAGAAGAAAATATGTGAGTGGCCAACAAATATATGAAAATACTTGCAAGTCAGGACTACCCTGAGATTTCATCTCACTTCAGTTTCAAAGGCAACCACCAAGAATACAAACAGAAATGAGTGTGAAAAGGAGAGAATTGGAGTGAAAGGAGCACTCTCATTCTGTGGGTGGGCATGTAAATCAGCACAACCACCATGGAAATCGGGATGGAGTCTCCTCAGGAGTAGCCATGAACCACCCTGCGACCCAGCTCTATCTCTGCTTGGTATTTATCACAGCGGATCGAAGTCATCATACTATAATGACACATACATGCCCATGAACCAGCCAAGGTGACATCAGTGGACGAATGGATAAAGAACATCTGGTATATGCACACTGGAATTTCATTCAGCCATAAAGAAGAATGAAATTATGTCATGCTGGAAGATGGATGGATCTTCAGAACATTAAGGGAAATAAGCAACTCAGAAAGTTAAGGGCCGTATGTTTTTTCCTCTGTTAACGCTAGAGGGGGAAAAGAAAAAAAAAAGTTGGGAAGGGAGTCTCATCATGAAAGTTGAAGGAAGATCAGTAGAGTCAAGGAACCAGTGGAGGAGGTGAGGAAAAGGAAAATATTGGAATGATATTGGCCAAAGTTCACGGTTATTTTGTGTGCATGTTCAAATATGTGTCAGCAAATCCCACCATTATGGACCACTACAATGCACCAATGAAGCATGAAAAGAAGAGTTTCACACTACATGGGACAGGCACTATTTTAGGAGGGTGCCCATTTTTTCCCATCTATAAATACCACGATCATTTACCACTGTCAAAAATCTCTACAGATTCAAATGTTCTGATCACTGCTCCACCACATGCCTCTTCTACTTCAGGGTCCCTTTATTCTCACTGAAATCAGGGAGCCAGTTTCAACGATGCCATCTGTTAATGTCTTCCCAGGCTGCTGAGAACAGTGGCTGCGGGTTTCACAAGGATCTGGTGCTGCCTTCTGAACGCATGTCCACGAGGACTTGGCGAAGGCTGGTGCTCCAGGCCCTCCTCCAGATCCAGCTGTGAGGCCAGGGAAGGGGTCACATAAAACGCCATCCAACATCTTATTTATTTCTGATCACCATCCTCTCTATTATTCCAGGATCATATTGGTCATTAAACTTAAGAAAACACTGAGTTCAGATTTCAGTCCATCAACCAAAGAGAGTCTAATAGCCACTCCCCGTGGCTCAGGAAAATCCTTGGCCCTAACATTTCTGGTGATTACGTCCCTGTGACTGCATTCAAGATGATCCAGCAATATGTCCTGACTTCTTTCGTCTAGAAGACTCAAACAATTCTCTTATATATTCTTAAGGCTCCTATTAACAAAATACAGTAAAATATTTACCTTTTATTTTCGTGTGACCCTTGTACTCTCCTGGGCTACATTTTATACTCTTACCTGAGGCGTTCTAAGATCAGACCCCAATTAAGAGTCTGGTCACAATGTGGGATGATGGATGAGCATCTTAAAGACAATTGGGCTGGGGATGTTGCTCAAGCAGTAGTGCGCTTGCCTGACACGCGTATGGCCCAGGTTCGATCCTCAGCACCACATACCAACAAAGATGTTGTGTCCGCCGAGAACTAGAAAGTAAATATTAAAAATTCTCTCTCTCTCTCTCTCTCTCTCTCTCTCTCTCTTTCTCTCTCTTTCTCTCTCTCTCTCCCCTCTGATCTCCTCTATTCTCCTCTCTCACTCTCTCTTAAAAAAAAAAAAGACAACTGCCCAGGTAGAGTCACCATAGGGTCTTCAATTTAGGGAAAGCTAGTCTCCTCGGGGGAGGAGGGGCTGCTTCTGACAGCAAAGAGGGTTAATGGAGATTTCAGGGTTCAAGGCTCTGAGATTTGTCTAATTCCACTGGTATTTTGCCATTCTAATTAACAGGGTCTCAATCATTCCCCCATTAATGTCCTAATTGACATAAGAGAGACCTGGAGAAACCTTTATCAGTTTCTAGAGAGAAAATATTTCTGATGATCTGAATCTGACTTGAAGGAGGAATATAATGCTTGAACCTATCATTTTCTTTCTGTAAGTCTCCCCCTCCTGTCAGTAAAAGCAGTCTGTAGTCATGTGGTAATGTTCATTCCCACCCTGAAGGTCGATGGTGTTATTCCAAAGCTCAGTTTTCCATAGACATTTGATTTCAGGCCATGATAACTTAAAGTCTCTGTTGGGTGATTGCACACCAGGAATTATCAGGTCTTTTTTCCCATGGGCTGTGATATCATCAACATATTCAATTCCCTCAGGTCAGACATCAACCTACCTTCTCAGATCTGTTATCTAGAACCATCTCTGATGGAAACCACTATTGTGGTCAGTGCCACCGTTGTCAGGTGGAGATGAAGAAAAACTCTTTATGTCTTAGGGTAGAGAAAGTTGACACAGAAAAAAGTTATAAAATGGTTGGAAAATCTGGAAGAAAAAAGGAAAAAAGGGCAGGTGACACCACCCCATATATGGAAACCCTAACTTCCCTGGAAAGAGATGCTCATTCCACGCTACTGTTACCCACATTCAGGAACAGCTGTCTAGGAGCCTGCACACACAGCTTTTTGCACCAAGAAGATTAGTTCCTGCCTCTACAGGGCTGGTTTGCTGCTGCTTCTATGGGATCCCAAAGAACCCGCTTTCTTCTCTTCCTCTCTGCCTAGTGTTTGGCTGATCTTCACAGAACCTCCTAAAATGGAGGCCTGAAGGCAGGGGAGTGTGGGAAATGAGGTTCTCGTAATTTTTGTCCCTCTGGTGTGGGAAGAACACAGAAGGACAGAGATGGTGCTGAACACCCACACAAAGTGTCCGACACACTTGAACCTGAAAGTGGGAAAAGGGTGTTTGTGAAAAGAGAGGAGAGAAAGGAGTCAGACACATAGCTTATATTATCTCAAAACTTTTTTCAGCAGTTGTGAAATAGACATCATTAATATCCTAAGCAAGGAACAAACTGAGGAATAGAGATGAGCTGACTTTTTACAAACAAAATCTAGTAAACAACAGATGGATTTTAATCCACATCTATCTGGACCAAGAGCCTACTGTTTTACTATAATATTCCTCCAGACGTTAGACATTTTGGCCTGTTCCTTTCCATAGCTGCAAAGGTTTTCCGTTAAGTGTCCTAATGTAACAGTTTCTGTTACTCTTGCCCCTGAAGATTACAGCTTTAGTTCTATGCAAAAAATCAGAAAATGGGTCTGGGAGGAGTTTTGGCTGCTGTTGCTGCTCTTTGTCCCTCCACCTATCCAAAAAATGATACCGTTAAAGACACTTTCTCAGAATACTTCCCTATCTTCCTGGGAGCATTTGGTGGAATCCATGGAGAAAAAGAAAAAGTACAAACATCTTATGTCTATAGCCCTCTGGGTCTTTATGCTCTTAAGCCAGACTATACTTAGTCTTTTTCAATCCATTAACTATTTTTTATTTGAGTTTTCTTATAAATAAACTTCTATGTATCTAGTGGGTTCTCCCATAGTTAAAAAAAATGCCTGGATTATTTTGGTTGCTTATCTCTCCCCAGACTTCGGTTAGTTGTTTGCCTTATAATCTTCATCTCTAATAAAGTCAAGGAAAGTCATTAATTTGCATTTTCTTCTGCTCTTTTTCGTTATTATAATGATGAAAACAACATGCTTTCTAGCTATTTTGTTAGATACTCAAGGTGAAATTTGAAGTCTATACACTTACGTTTCAAAAATATTTAGTAATTTCTAATTTAGTTAAATATGTAGTTATTCTATTCAAAAAATCCCATTCCTAGCATATTTCCAAGGAAATTAATGCACAGTTCACAAAAATTCTTGTGTAAAATTCATAATAACTCAAACAAATGTTACGCCTTCAGCAGAAGGACAGAAGACAAATCACGGTTTATCATGCAGTGGAATAATTCAGTTACTTCAGAAACACAAATACTGAAACATTAATAACATTGACAAATCCAAAAATGTTTTTCTGGGTGAAAGAAGCCAGATACAAAATATGTACTGTATGTTTCCTTTAAATAAAGTTCAAAAATTAGCATAACAGCTATAATGGTCAAGTAATAATAGTGGTCTTTTTTTTTTTTTTTTTTTTTTGGAGCTCAGGTCTGATATCAGTTGAAGCGTGAAGGAATTTTTTAAAGTGATGGACATGTTTTATATCCTGATTTTTGGTAGTTCATATATATGTAAAATATTATAAACCTGTACACTTTAGATCTGTGCATTCTTTGAGTACAAATTATAGTTCAATTTTTAAACATAGCCTTATTTTAAAGATAAGTAATTAATGGGGAAGAGTGGTACCTGCCTGTAATCCCTGGTACTTGGGAGACTAAGGCAGGAGGATCATAAATTTGAAACTCTGCAAGGCCCCCTGCCCCAAATAATTGAAAGGGCTGGAGATATAGCTTCATGGTAGAGTGCCACTGGGTTCAATCCCAGGTACTGCAGTAAGTAAGTAAGTAAGTAAGTAAGTAAGTAAGTAAGTAAATTGAAAAATAGAAGTGATAGCATTTTTTCAAGATGATTTTTAACCCAGGATTGGTTGGAACCACATCTAAATATTTTTTTTGGTCTCTAAGAGGTTAACTATTTTCTCCCATTTTTTTGCATTTCTCTAATTCTTTTATTAGCACAGTGATACTCCAGGATATATCACATTTTACAAGTGACATCAGTTGTTTCGTGATCACGATCTGTTTGAAGCAGTGAATGTGAATCGTGGGTGCATTCGGTCTGTATATCAGATACAAAGCCTTGCTCACCATGATGGATGGGCATTTGCATGTGTGTGTGTGTGTGTGTGTGTGTGTGTGTGTGTGTGTGTTATTGGTTGTGGGATTGGTCTTGACTGAGAACACTGTCTTATAGTTAGTGGGATGGCAAGTTGGCATCTCAGGCAACATTGATGGCAGAAATCTAAAAGAATATAGCAAGAATCTGCCATCTAAGGATGAACAAGCTCAGAACACTTGGTTATCCTAATTTCTATAAGTGGAAAGACCCTCACTATTGAGCTTCTCTGAGAGCTGCATCACACTGGGGCGGGAGGAGGGAGACCATTTTCATAGAGATGTACCCTGTTTCTATGGAGACTCCAGCTAGGCTTCAAGGGGCTGGTGGGATAGTACCAGTGGATGCTGCCAAGCCCTGGGTCAGTCTGAGGATCCTGCTACTTCAGGGGAGGTGGCAGGGTATCAGCCTATGGGGTCGGGACTAGGCTCTGTGAAGCTGTGTCAGGCCTGATTTCTAAGCAAGGTACTTGGCAATAAAAACCTCGGAAAATGTCCCACCCCCCACCATGCCATGGGCCACCAGAGAGCCCTGGTGTGTCTCTGGAAGCCAGGCTTGGGTATGAGCATGGACATCAATGATTGCAGAGTATCAACAATAGGGGACCATAAATCTCTTTCAGGTGAGTGCAGACTGAAAACAGGGACATCTGGAGGGAGATAGACGGGGTTTTAGAAAATCATCAGATCTCTAGGTCTAGAACACGCAGATAGACCCACTCATGAAATTGTGCGTGTGAGTCCAAGGAGCAGGGGTCAATAACTGTGAAACCTGGTTCCCCAGGTTTTAGACACACCTGTTTAGTTCAAAAGAGTGATTTGAGTGCTAAAACAAGATCAAAATGAAGTGGTCTGTATCTGAAGACGTGCTGTGTTGAAGGTGGGAGAAAATCTCTGAAGCCCTCATGGAGAAGGATATTTAGAACTTTAAAGTCCTAGTTGAAGAGGACACGGTAAAAACAACAAATCAGTTTTGGCAGGCTGGCTAGCTTGTGGGATCACTCAGGAAAACAGGAATATGTGAGGAATAGCAGATGTAGAGGAGGCTTTGGTAGATTTGATTTGAGAAATGTTGAATAAGATTTATCTGTGGGATAATCACGTGGAAATGCACTTCACAGACAGCCTAGAACCTAGAAGGTGTGGATTTGGGAGTCATTGTCTTGAAGGCAACTGTTACAGCAAAGGGTGAATATGAAATCCCCCAGGAGAATAGAGAAAGTAGAGAAGGAAATAGAGAAAGTAGGGATTCTTGTGATACTTGTTGTTCACGAAAATTGTAGTAAAAGTTTATCCAGAAATGAATAAAAACACCACACTATCTAGGTCAGTTGTAGGTAACGCTTTCTCTAAATAATTTTCTTAAACAAGAGGTTACCTTATTAGCATTGATTTACAATAAATTAATTTTGAAATGGAGCTGGAAGCTACATCTACTTGACATTTCTTACGTTCTCTGTTTTCTCTATCAGCTACCTGGATGAACTTCAAGTCATTTAGAAATCAGTGACATGTACTTTCTTTTAACTCCCCGTATCAAAAAGATCAATATGACAATCTCTTTTGTAGGTAGATATCTAGATGTTTTCAGAAAAAAAAAATAAAATTCCACATAGAAGGCAGTTCCAGCAGATTTTACTATGGAAAATTGGTACATGGTCTGTGGATGTGTAAAAGGGAAAACTAAACGTAAATGTTCAGGGATTTAAAAATACAATCTCTGAAGTTGTGCATACTGCTATTGTAAAGGTCTTAAATATAAAGGTCAGTTCAGGAGGGACAATTTTATGGGGCATTAAAAAAATCTCCCAATGTATGTTTATATAATTTTATCTACATATAAGTTTTTCCTTGGTTTTACTGGCTAATTTCTTGTAGGTCACGGGTGTGGGGTAGGGTGAAGGATGATACCCAAACAATTTTCCTTATCCTCTATGCTCTTTATTAATGTAGGGCATTAGATTGAATCATCATCATGGTCACCATTAGAATCCATTATTAACAATCATAACTCTTAAATGACACTTTGTGACACAATATGTACTTGCTCCTTAGAATTTATATAATGCAGCATAGGAATTAGATCAAGTTAATAGTAAACCCTCTTCTCTGCAATAATAATAACCATAATCATCATAATCATCTAGGGCATATTTCATAGAAAAATAATTTGAGTGTGAGTCTTCTTAGATTGCTTCAATACACATAAATGCCTGACTTTAAAAACCTTGTTTAATGTAGTTTAAAAGTGGCATGTTTTCTGTAAAAATTAGATTGAATTTCGGATAATCCATTCTATCAAAACTTAGTCAATTTCTTTGAAAAGATGAAATTTTACATACCTGAATCCAATCAGGATTTTTCAAATTGAGTAACGAATAGAGACACTCATTAGTTAAATTATCTAACACTTATTAAATGCCTATAAGACTTTTACATGCATTAACTTATTTCGTTTACACAACAACCTATAAGATAACCTATTATCTTTATTTTACAGAAAAAAGAATTGAAATTAATTCACAATATATTAATGCAAGTAGGGAAACATCAATGAATCCCTTTAATTTACATAATGTACTTTAATTTGTACATTTAATATGTATTAACAATTATGAATTAAGAAACAAAAAAGAAATTGACTCAGAAAATTTATCATGTAATAACTATTATTTGTAGTGATACTCTGTTACCTGATGATAATACCATATATTAGTAAACTGTCTTATTATCTTCAATGCCCAGACATAATTGTCTTTGGTTTTAATAATTCATTGCACATGATTAATAGGCCAATGCAGCTTTCATTAATATTCCAAGTCTCAGGGCCTTAAAAAGCTTAAACTATTTACATTTCAATAGAAAGTCAGTGCTTCAGTTAAGCACAACTAATTTTAAAATCTAAATATAAACAAAATATAAATAAATAAGTCTAGAGTCTTAAAAGAAGAATTTTTTTTTTTTTGCTTTGGCAATAAATGAAATGTTTTCCTGACTAAACTTAAGGATTCATTTCCTCAAACGAAAAAAAAAAAAATGGGCATGACCAAAACGAGGAAGAATGGTGTGATCATGAAAACCCTTATGCACATCAGGGAAACAATGATTCCTATTTGATCTCAATAGCACAAACAATGATTAATTTTTAAATCCAATTATTATGTTGCCCAGTAAATTGCTTAAAACACACACACACACACACACACACACACACACACACAGTACAAGGTCAGTTTATTCAGAAAAATATCTTAATGATTTCAGGTGCTTGTGACAATGTGAATTTATTACTTTGAAATCTATGAGCTATCTGGCCTGGCCCAGAGTTTTCCTCATATACTTCCATGTGGTGTGGGTGCTTGGAGCCGAGGGAATGATCAGAGGTCATTGTGCAGAACAGTTGGCCTCAGTCAGTGAGTTCCAAGTGTTCCCAGTGATGCTGGTCCAAGGACACACTTTGGGGGAGGCTGGGCTCTTTCACCTAACATGAAGGGATGCCCTTACCCCTAACTGGTAGGTTTAAAATCTTAACAAATTCACCAGAAAAAAGCCTCCCTCCTGTCTTGGAGATTCAGCACTCAATTCAGCATGTAACATCTCTTTCAGTTCTGTTTTTTGGGGGCCGGTGTGTAGGGGGCCAGTTACCGGAGATTGAACTCAGGGGCTTCACCACTGATCCACTTCCCCAGCCCTATTTTATATTTTATTTAGAGACAGGGTCTCACTGAGTTTCTTGGTGCCTTGTTTTTGCTGAGGCTGTCTTTGAACTCACTATCCTCCTGCCTCAGCCTCCTGAGCTGCTGGGTTACAGGCGTGCACCACTGTGCCAGCTCTTTCAGTTTTTTTTAATTTCACCTGTGCTTCTTCTAGCATAAAGGGGAAAGGGAAGACAAATTATTACCTATTACGATATGTCAGAGCCTTCTAGTTATAAAATTCTTCAAAATATAAAATTCTCTTTACCATTTAGGATTTTAAAATTTCTTTTCTTGGTAGTGGTTAGTTTCAATTCAAACCAATTTTGTTCCTATACAGGGTCTAATTTAGTCCTACTCCAGATCTACTAAGAAACCCAAAGAGAAAAAGATTTGAACCCTGTCCTGCTGCGCCCCTCCCCTTACTCAGGCAATAGCAAGGCCCTACTGAGGTGGATGGCGCAAGGCATCCTTCCTCTGGAGGAGCGCAGTATTTTTCTGGAAATGGGCTGATTTGTTTTTGTATTCCTTTAATAAGTATAGTTCTGATTTATCATATGACCATTAAGTATAAAGGAAAAATCATGACTTTCCCAATTAATGCAACTACTTCTAAAGCATAGATCTGTTTGCTCTAAATGCAATGATTCAGCTGTGGAGTGTATATTGTTAATGTCTAAAGAAAAACTCCCTGTATTCCTGTCAAGGAAGTTTTTGAGAAATTAAATTAAAATCTAGAGAAGGAAAATTAATGTTAAGAAGATAGATTAGTGCTTAGTACTGGGCAACTTTTTCTTGTTCCTGTGCACAATTGTTTGTGCTCTTACTTTTGTTTGATTACAAGTAATAACAAATCAACTACTTGCCGTAACCATGGCACCGGTTCCAGTCAGTAAGTCAAGAAAGAATAGTCAAGGTATAGGCCAATATTTTGGGACATTTGTAACTATTATTAAAAGTTAACTAAGCAGAAACAGCTCAAAGCAAAACTCGAACTGAAAGTACAAATGCTTGCTTATGCATTAGCCAAGATACATTCTTCTATTCTAATTGTAGCTATGTAATATTTTGTTTTGTTTGAATAATGATTCCTGTTTTGTAACCACAAAGTACTTACTGTAAGCCTGCCAAAATGAAAAGTATATATGATCAACTTCACAAGTAAAGATTGGAATGAACACCTTCACTTTGGTGTCTGTGTTGTTTCTCCACCCCCTCTTTCACCGACTCCTCACCATCTGTTCGTCTCCTGAGACCCCCTGTTGGAGCTGGTCTCTGACACTGTCCTTCAACCAACTTACAATCTAATGGGAAGATGAACTCAATATGTGCAGGAAACTTGGTAACAATTCTATGTAATCTACAAATTATCATGATTTTCCCTTAGTGTTTGCTTGGGCAGATCTGGGAATGGAGCACTTAATACTTGTCAAATCCCCTAATTCCATCTTGAATATGCGCTCCTCCAGGTCCTAGTTAGGCCTCTCAATTGTGTACTAAACACTAGGGCAACAACTTGTGTAAATGTGAACTCAGTAAAATTTGAAGAATGAAGAAGGTCTGTCAAGTACATCCATGGAGCAGAGATTTTAAAAGATTCCTTAAGGACGGTACTGTGTGGGACCTAAAGGATCTAACAGAGACTTAACAGAGGCAAGAGGATATTTCTGTTCAGTGGTTCTGGTGCAGATATCTTGCTGAGAAAAATAAAGCCTCTGTGGGCATAAGTGAGGCAGCATAGCCCAGCGGCTTCTGAGAAACTCAGTGTCTCCTGTCTCCTAAACATATCCCTTATGGAGACCATCGGCTCAGTTCCCACAGAACAAGCAGCTCTGCATCTTTCTTTCCCAATCAGTCATCTCAAAGTCAGGTGACCGAGAATGAAGTCACTTATGAGTGACCGCAAAATATAATATTTCTAAAGGAGGGGGGTTGTGTATGAAGTAAATTACTCACAAGCTTCAGGGATTTATTACAGTTAATAAATTGCTTGCAACTCCCCTCCCCAAGCATCCATGTGTTGTAAGATAAAGATGAAAACCCCTAGTTAGTGAATGAATACGTTTCTAAACATAACTTCTTCTACAATAATGATTTTTTTTAAAACAGATATTTTGGTAGGTCTATTGTTATGCTATATTGTATCATAATGGAAATGTGTCCCTATACTTTCTCCCTAAAAATTATTCCTTTCTGTCCTGCTCATCAAAAGCAGAGGATTAACACTTATCATTATCTATTGTTTACCATAAGTAATTTTTCACACATATCATCTCCCTTAATGAATTTAGGCATCCCAGGGTTTCTGGTTATGTTTTGGGCTTCCTTCCAGTACTGGAGGCATCATGCTAAATCCCTCAGGTTTTGTGATAACCTCTGAAGTTATTTCTACTCTGGAAATACAAGTAGTATTGTGGAAACTTAGACACACATAGAAAAGGTGCTAGGATAGGTCATTACATATATGCCATCAAAATGGTAATGAAAATATGTACAATATTCTGTAATATGTTTTTAAGGTGTAGGTGTATCCTCATTCTGGGATAGTGTTTTTGAAAATTGTGATGGTACATAAACTATTTACCAGCAACTGTCACAGAGAGGTGTAGATTTCTGGTTTTGGTGTGGCCCTTTCTGCTCTCCATACTAGCACCTGGGCTGCAAAGAAAGCTCTTGGTAAAACTGGCTGTTGGTCTCCATTCACCACAAAACAGACCTGTTATTCTCAAAGTTGCCTGTCGTGTATCTGTGGCCTCATGAAGGAGTCAAAATCCCCAAATCTTTTACAATTCATTTTCCTGTGGTGGACATTTATAGAGGTCTGGGGCTGACCTTTTGGGAATATGCATCGTGCCTTTCCTCTGCAGCTGCTCTGGGACTCCTCAGTGTGCAAACACAACTCAAGGGCAGCGGCTTGAGTTCAACTGCAACAATGGAGAGTGTTGATAGCCACAACCTAAGGGGCCCCAGCAAACTTCCAGCTGCCGGCTGATGATCCAGCTGCCAGCAAACTTCCAGCTGTCGGCTGATGATTGGCTCACAGTGGCCCCAGCAACATATAGCTGATTGGCTCCTCTGCGGTGATGTTCATTGGGCTGTTTCCCTACCCTTCATACTGCCAGCTGATGATTGGCTCACAGCGGCCCCAACAACATCTAGCTGCTGGGACTTCTTTGGCTCTGCCCACACAACCCAGCCAATCGGCCTCAAGAGCAGGAGGATTGTGGGAGGTTGGGAGGCTGGTGTGGGGGTGAGAGGCTTGTGGAAGCTGGTGGTGGCAGTTGGGCTCTGAAGGTTTTCCTGAGGAGCTGTTTTGTTTGGCGTTTGTAGTTATAAAAATAAAGTTAGTTTCTTTTGACAAGTGGCTCCTGAATTGTGCCAAGCCATACTTCAGCATTTGGTGGCTCACACGGGGAGCGACTGAGGGTAAGTAAACTGCCCGCCCCTGAGGGCAGGGCGAGAGGATGGGTAGCTATTCTAAGTTTACTCTCTTGTTTTGCTTCATTTTTGTTTTAACTTGCCTGTCCCTGGAGATGAGTGAGAGGGAAGAAAAACCACTCACATTTGAGGAAAAACTATTTGCGTCTGAGGAACAGATATGGAGAAAGGACGGATGAATATGTCAGGTTCCATGTCAGGAGGATAGAAAGGCTGATATAATGATTTTGAGTGGTTCCATTTTTATTGCATTCTGTCTTGGTTTTGTCTGGCGTCAGCTTGTTGGGTTGTATCATAGTAGAAATACGGGATAAGCAATTAGTAAAAAACAAACTGAAAGAGTGTTAAGTAAATTGTTAGAGGAAGGAGGCTTCCCAGTAAAATCAAGAGTAGTCAGGGCATACGTTGATATAATACAAAAATATAGCACATGGCTTTTTAAGGAGGAGGTGTTAGATATATCACAATGGAACCATCATGGTGAAGATTTAAAAAGAATAGAAAAGAACAACCCAGGGACTCTGCCAGTTGGCACATTGCCATTGTGGACGTACATATCTGGTTTGCTTAGTCCAAAGCCTTCAGTTCAGACAAAGGTAGAGGAAGGAGAAGACATATTGATACAAGTACAAGAGAAGGTCTTTTGAGCTAGTGAGACAGAGGAAGGAAGTTTAGAGCAGAAAAAGCCATCAGGGGAAAAGTTACAACAGGAGACTGCAAATAACATCTTTATCACAGAGCGAAAGTGTCCAACCAACATCACCACCTCTACCAGAGGGCATAAGTGTCCAATCAACAGCACTACCTCCATATGCTACGAGAGCCCCAAACCCCACAGTTGATAGTTGGGATCCTGAGACAGGATCTCAAGTATGCCCTGTATTTGAGGTAAGAGGACAGCGAATTCACCAGGGTTTAAATTTCACATCACTGAAGGAGCTAAAAGAGGCTGTAACAACCTATGGTCCTCAAGCACCCTTCACTGTAAGCTTGGTCGAATCCATTACCAACTTAAACATGACGCCAGCAGATTGGGCTAATGTTTGTAAAGCTGTGTTAACTGGAGGTCAATACCTGTTATGGAAGTTTGCCAATGAGGAATTATGCAAGGAGACGGCTAGTCGAAAATAAGCAGCTGGTTATCCTCAGAGAAATCTAGATATGTTTTTAGGAAAGGGACCTTATGAGGATCGGCAGCAACAACTTGCATATGATCCTGGTGTATATTTACAAATTGCTGTAAATGCAGTTAAGGCATGGAAGACTTTACAAGGACATGGAGGTTTACAAGGTCAATTATCTAAGATAATACAAGGAGCTGAATTTGTAGATAGGCTTATTCAAACAGCTACCAGAGTTTTTGGGAATACAGAACAAGCAATGCCATTAATAAAACAACTGGCTTATGACCAAGCGAATAGTTGGTGCAGAGATATCATTAGACCATGGAAACAGGAAGATTTAAACACATATATTAAATTATGTAGAGACATTAATGAACAAGAGCAAGTCATGGCAGCTGCAGTAAAACAGGCTTTAGATGCCAGAGACATTAATGAACAAGGGCAAATTGTGGCAGCTGCAGTAAAACAGGCTTTAGATGCCAGAGACATTAATGAACAAGGGCAAATTGTGGCAGCTGCAGTAAAACAGGCTTTAGATTCCAGGCCAAGAACATGCTACAATTGTGAACAAACAGGACATTTTAAAAGGAATTGCCCCATAGGAGGAGGGTTTAACAAAACTAGGTATCAAAGGAGTAGAATACCAGGTATTTGCCCACGATGCCATAGAGGGAGACATTGGGCTAATGAATGCCGTTCTCAAATCACCATAGAGGGTACTCCTTTATATTGGGCTAATGAATACCGTTCTCAAACAACCATAGAGGGTACTCCATTATCAAAAAACGAACAAGGACAAGGTGTTTATCCACAATATCATGGACAAAGGCATCGGGCTCCGTTGCCAAAAAATGGACAGGGGGCCCCAATGCTCCGGGGCCCCAAACCACAAATATATGGAGCACTGGAGGAACCCAGCAACCCCAGCAACCCCATCAGAGCAGTGCCCAGGACATCAGATCCCTCATCAGACAAACCAGAGGGAGCGCAGGGTTGGACATCTGCGCCTCCGCCAAATCAGTACTAACTCCAGAGATGGGAGTTCAAATCATTCCCACAGGGGTGAAAGGACCTCTTCCCAAAGGAACAGTAGGCTTATTATTGTGACCCAGCTCTTCTACTCTGAAAGGACTTTTGATTAGTCCTGGGGTAATTGATTCCGATTATCAAGGTGAAATAAAAATTATAGCCAGTTCTCCAAAGGGTATATCAATAATTTCACCAGGAAATAGAATAGCACAGTTGCTAATAATACCAAGCCTACATGATAAATTTTCAAGTCATGCTGTAGAAATAAGTTCCAAGGGATTAGGCTCCACAGGTGTAGATTGGGCTATGCTTTCTTTAAATTTAGATTCTCGCCCCATGCTAAAACTAAATATTCAAGGACATGAATTTAATGGGCTACTGGATACAGGTGCAGACCTTAGCATTATCTCTCGTCAAGAATGGCCAAAACATTGGCCATTACAACAAGCCACTCAAACACTTCGAGGCCTAGGAATGACGACTAATCCCGATAGAAGTGCAATGGTATTAGATTGGAAGGATCCTGAAGGATGTGAAGGAACTATACAGCCATATGTATTGGATCATCTTCCCGTAAATTTATGGGGACGAGATGTCCTAGATCAATTAGGTTTGACATTAACAAATAATATCAATCAAAATGCACCCATTATTATGGCTAGACAAGGTTTTAGGAAAGGAAAAAGATTAGAAAAACAAGAAGAAGGTATAGCAGCACCAATACAAATAAATCAAGGAACAGACAGACATGGGTTGGATTTTCACAAAGGGCCACTGAGACAATAAAAATTACATGGAAATTAGAAAGACCAGTATGGGTTCCTCAGTGGCCCTTAACTAAAGAAAAGATACAAGTAGCCCATGATCTGGTAAAACAACAATTAGCGGAAGGACATATACAACCTTCTGTATCTCCCCATAATACTCCCATTTTTGTCATCAAAAAGAAATCTGGTAAATGGAGATTATTGCAAGATTTAAGAGCCATTAATAATGAAATGGTCATTATGGGACCTGCTCAATCGGGGATTTTTCAATTGTCTGCTTTGCCAAAAACTTGGTATGTTTTAGTTATAGATATTAAAGATTGTTTTTTTTTTCAATTCCAATTCATGTTGAAGATAGTCCACATTTTGCATTTACTATCCCTGCACTAAATCATGAAGGTCCTGATCAGAGATATGAATGGAAAGTACTCCCTCAAGGGATGGCTAACAACCCAACTATGTGTCAAATTTATGTTAACAAAGTAATCCAGCCACTTAGAAATCAAAATCCTGAACTACAAATATTTTATTATATGGATGATGTATTATTAGCACACAAAGCTAAAAACACATTGCTAGAATGTTATGCCACACTTACAAACTTATTAAAAAATTATAATCTAGAGATAGCAATAGATAAAGTACAATTAAATTTTCCAATTAATTATTTAGGAGTTCTATTATCCTCAACCATGGTCCATCCACCAAAAATTCAAATACGAGTAGATCAACTCAAATCACTTAATGACTTTCAAAAGTTATTAGGAGACATAAATTGGATAAGGCCTTATCTAGGTATTCCAACAGGAGAATTGGGACCTTTATTTGATATCCTAAAAGGTCCATCAGATCCAAATTCACCCCGAATGTTAATGCCTGAAGCAAGAAAGGCATTAAAAATCATTGAAACATATATGGAAAATATGCATTTGGATAGAATTGATATAAGTTTGCCTTTATTATTTATTGTACTACCAACAAAAAATATTCCTACAAGAGTATTTTGGCAAGAAGGTCCATTATTATGGATACATTTATCTTATTCTCCTAACACTATTCTTTCTAGGTATCCTGAGGCTATAGGACAATTAATACTCAAAGGAATAAAAGCAGCAAAGGGAGTGTTTGGAATTTCTCCCAATAAAATTATTACTCCATATACTATGAATCAAATTGATGAATTAGCTAATGAGTTAAATACTTGGGCAATAATCATGTGCAAATCTAATGTTTTATTTGATAACCACTTACCATCTAATTCTTTATTGTCTTTTTGGTCATTGCATCCTGCAATTTTTCCAAAAATGACAAGAAAAACACCTATCATGAATGCTCAAAATATATTCACTGATGGGTCAAATAATGGTACAGCAGCAATAGTTACACCTCATCAAACTTTTACATTTTTAATACCCAAAAAATCAGCTCAAAAGGTAGAGCTTAATGCAGTATTACAAACTTTTGTGATGTTTAAAGATTCGGTATTTAATTTATTTTCTGATAGTCAGTATATAGTTAATGCTATTATATCCCTTGAAAATGCTGGTAGGATTTCCCCTTCTTCTGCTGATTTCTCTTTGTTTTCCACTATACAAAGTTTAATCTGGGACAGAAAAGATCCATTCTTTATAGGACATATCAGGGCACATACAGGACTGCCTGGAGCCCTTAGTTTGGGCAATGATTTAGCAGATAAAACTACACATGACATACATATTTTCTCTACACTAGAAGAAGCTATAAATTTTCATAAAAGATTCCATGTCAATGCTAATACTTTACAAAAGTGTTTTAAAATAACTAAGGAACAAGCTAGACAAATAATAAAATAATGTCAAAATTGTGTGACCTTTTTACCACAAGTTAATCTTGGAATCAATCCTAGAGGAATTGATACCTAACCATATTTGGCAGATGACGTCACACACTTGCCAGAATTTGGAAAATTAAAATATTTGCATGTTACAGTTGATACTTCTTCTGGATTTTTGATGGGCTCACTTCATGCCGGAGAAAAAACTAAAGATGTTATAGCTCATTGCTTACAAAATTTTGCCACTGTGGGCATTCCAAAACAGTTAAAAACAGATAATGCCCCTGGTTATACGTCTACTTCTTTTAAACAATTTTGCTCATCATTTGGCATTACTCATATAACAGGAATTTCATACAATCCACAGGGACAAGGCATAGTTGAAAGAGCACATCAAACTATTAAAAGGTACTTATTAAAGCAAAAAGACGGAATTGGGAAGGGGTATATATTCCCCAAAGATAAACTTAAAATAACCCTTTTTACTCTAAACTTTTTTAAATTTGGATACATCAAGACTTAGTGCTGCAGAAAGGCATATGTGTCCAAAAAATATACATAAGCCCAAGGTACTTTGGAAAGATATTCTAACAGAACAATGGAAAGGTTCTGACCCAGTAATTGTCTGGAGTCGGGGGTCTGTTTGTGTGTTTCCACAGGAAGAACAGCAGCCGATTTGGATTCCAGAGAGATTAACCAAGGTTCTGACCCAGTGATTGTCTGGAGTCGGGGGTCTGTTTGTGTGTTTCCACAGGGAGAACAGCAGCCAATTTGGATTCCAGAGAGATTAACTAAAGCGATTTCTACAGACCAAAAAGAAGATGATTTAGCTCAAATCCATAACAGCTGATATCCAAAACTCCAATCTGACTATCCTTACATCTGCGACAGAACCAGGATGCTTTTTTCAATATCTATTTTATTATTGCCCTTTCCAATATCATGAAGTTCTATTTTTTTTTTGAGCTCATATAGACCTAGGTTAATGTTTTGCTGATCAGTTCTATTTTTTTTTTGACTATAGAGTTTTTAAACATTGCAATAGAGATTTCACCTTTAAAAAGTTATAAGGCCTTTTCTATTATGTTATGTGTTGTATGTATTATATTATGTGTGCACACTTGTGTTTTGTGTTATACGTTTTAATGTACATATGTCCATATATCATATGTGATGAGCGCTCATGAAAAAATGGATCCAATTTTTTTTTATTTCACGTGATTTAAATGGTTTAATTTAAATTGGGTAAATTTAAAACTGTTAAGAATTGTTTTAATATGTAACAAAAAAGGAGGTTAACAGATCTGTTTGTTTACTTTCACCTTTGCTTTTCATTATATTTAATAATTCTCTTCAAGATAATGTAAATTGTTAAGAAAATTGTTTTCTTTTAGTGCCTTCTGGAATGTTACACAATTTTTTCTTTAGCCACTATTGCCAGAATGCCTATCTTCATCACAGTGCCCGTGAAGACAATGTAAATTGTTAAGAAAATTGTTTTCTTTTAGTGCCTTCTGGAATGTTACATAATTTTTTCTTTAGCCATTATTGCCAGAATTCCTAGCTTCATCCTAGTGCCAGTGAAGACAAAGATAAAACTAATCTACAGCTTCTGCAATAGCCATCACTGAACTGCTTGCAGAACTTGCCTACACTATGTGTCACTTGTATGCATTGTGAACTCACTTGTATGGATTGTGAACTATCTGTTAGTGCATCAACTTTTGGAAGTGTTGGGGTATTTTTGCTCGTATTTTTGACGACAAGAGCCGTCAATTGGCTTGGTGTATCCTCCTCCTTTCTACTTGTCATGATCATTCAGCTAAAATTTGGGGGCCAAAGGACGTGAGGCAAAGAACCTCACCCCCCCACTGGAACAAAGACCTCTCCACAGGTGTGGCTGTATACTGGACCGGTAGTCAAAGACGGGTAAGATCCAATTACAATGGTACCAACCTAAGACAGGAGGCTGACGCCCTGAGGTCAGCTCATCCAAAGACGGGTAAGGACCATATGTAGTATTGGACAACCTAAGGCAGGCACGGTCCCTAAGCCACATGCTTGTTGTTTAAACAGAGAGGGGGAGATGTTGAGAGCCACAGCCAAAGGGGCCCCAGCAAACTTCCAGCTGCCAGCTGATGATTGGCTCACAGTGGCCCCAGCAACATCTAGCTGATTGGATCCTCTGCGATGATGTTCATTGGGCTGTTTCCTTGCCCTTCAGACTGCCAGCTGATGATTGGCTCACAGCAGCCCCAGCAACAACTAGCTAATTGGCTCCTCCACGGAGCTGCTCATTGGGGGACTTCTTTGGCTCTGCCCACACAACCCAGCCAATCGGCCTCAAGAGCAGGAGGATTGTGGGAGGTTGGGAGGCTGGTGTGGGGGTGAGAGGCTTGTGGAAGCCGGTGGTGGCAGTTGGGCTCTGAAGGTTTTCCTGAGGAGCTGTTTTGTTTGGCGTTTGTAGTTCTAAAAATAAAGTTAGTTTCTTTTGACAAGTGGCTCCTGAATTGTGCCAGGCCAGAATTCGGCAGGAGAGCAGTTAATTCGCTGTTGGATTCATTAATGTCTTGGCAATCACCTGTTTCCAGCATGCAGCGAGAAGATCAGCGTCCTCTCTCTTCTGGGATGTGGGTGAGCGAAGTTCAGAGTGAGATTTCTGCTAAGAAGTTGTGGGTGGCTGAAACCTCAAGACTGCCTTCCCTTCCCACTAGGGAGAGAAGGGGTCAGGGTGGGTGTACACTTATTGGGATGGATTTCGCACGGCATATGAAGTTTTTCCTTCATGTTACATACTTTGCCAGATGGACACATATCAGAAGCCACAATATTAAAAGCATTTCCACTATCTTCAGCTGATCCACTCCTGCTAAGGGCTGATCCCTTACCAGACCATGTATGACTTCGTGCCCCTTAATTTTATGATCCTGCTGATCCTCAAGACCTGGTGAGAAAATTGTTTGCTATGGAGTTTAAAAGTAAAGGAAAAAAAAGAGTCATCAAACAGCTCTTTCGGGCACAGATGGAGAAAAGACAACAAGCTTGAAAGTCTTGTAGTATTTTACTGCACAAAAATAAAAATAAAAGTATTAGAGAAAGAGGTAAGTCTCTAAAACTTAAAATTTTTCATAATACAATGGGGTTTTCCTCATGCTTAGGAGAGACACATTAACAGTACTCCTAAAAGATCTTAGAATGATTAGCCATCAGGGAAAGGCAAAGCTAAAGCATATTTGATGAAGCACTTCACACATTCCAGGGTCGTCACAATAAAAGGAATGATAATGATGTGTTGTTAAGGGAGTGAGGAAATCAGAAGCTTTATTCTCCACTCTTTATAATAAGGTAAGCTGGTTCCACTGGTCTGAAAATGATCTGGAACTTCTTCAGAAAGTTATATATGGAGTTAACGATCCACCTCTTCCACTCCTACTTACAAACTCAAGATAAATAAAAAAGTTGTCCACCAATGATTTGTACATGAATGTTCATATAATGTTCATATTATATATAATGTTCTTATTATATATACAAATCTTATTCACATTAGTCAAAAAGTGAAAATGATCAGGCAGGTCTGTAATCTAGCTACTCAAGAAGCTGAGGCAGGAGGATCACAAATTCAGGGACAACATGGGCAAATTTACAAGACCCTGTCTGAAAACAAAATTTTTAAAAGGGTTGGGCTTTTGCTTAGTTGTAGAACATTGTTTAGTTTGCAGGAGGCTCTGGGTTCAATCTGCAGTACGACACCCACACAGACACAAAGTAAAAATTACTATCTAGTGGAAAATGAACAAAGAAATGTGGCATTTTCATAAGATAGAAATCAGTCACAATAAGGAGGAATAAACTAAAATACTAATACAAGCTACAATATAACTGAAAGTTGCAAACATGCTAAGTGAAAGGAGTCAGATAAAAAAGGCGTATATGGTATTACTTCATTAAAAATATCCACAGAAACTCGAGTGTATACATGGGTCTTTCCACATCTGAAGGAGAAATACAGAAATGGTGTTTATTTAAAACTTAGAATCAAGTTCCATTAGGAAAATGCAAGTAAAGTCACATTGCACATAGCACTTCACATTCACTAGTGTTGGCTAGAGCTGCAATATTGGGGGAAAGGAGATTGACTGCTTTGGGTATAAGCATTTTTTGAAGAGAAAAGTAATAAAAATATTCTGAAATACCTGTGGATTAGAGAACCCAGGTGAGGTCACAATGTGTCACATAATTAGCACAGTGTGCTTCCCCTGGTTGGAGGGGCACAACAGTGGTCATGAGACACTGTGTATGGAGAGAGCACTCTTGTAATTGGTGCTGAAAAGATCACATATTTCTACAACTAAGACATTTCCTAGAATGAAACCATCATCTAGTTCTAATCTCACTATACAGTCTGTCTTCCAGCAAGCTTCCTCAGGGAACTATGGACCTCGTTGCTTCTCAGGCTGTGAATGATGGGCTTTAACATGGGGGTCACCACACAGAAGAGCACAGAGACCAGGTTGTCCGTGTCCAGCCTTCTCTGGGCCTGTCATAGTGGAAGTTGGCTGTTCCATAGAAGACCACCACGACAGTGAGGGGGGACGCACAGGTGGAGAAGGCCTTCCTCCTGCCCTAGGCAGAGGGAATCGCCAGGATGGCCGCCATGATGAGTGCATAGGAGCCTGCAGTGAAGAGGCAGGGGCTCAGGCCCATGGTGGCACTGACCACGTGGAGCGCAGACTCGTTGACAGAGGTGTCTGAGCAGGAGAGCTTCAGGAGCAATGGGGTTTCACAGAGAAAGTGGCTGATCTGGTGGGTCCAACACAGAGTGAGTGTGATGGCCAGCACCATGTGTGTGACCAAATTCACCAGCCCACACAGCCAGGACCCAGTCACCAGGCCAACACAGACCTTTAAACTCATGATGACTGGGTACTGAGGAGGACAGCATGTGGCCACACAGCAGTCATACAGTCCACACAGCCAGTAAGACGACTTCTGTGCCAGCACTTGTCACGAAGGAGAAGATCTGGGAAAGGGAGCCCTCATGAGAAATGGCCTTCTTCTCCCAGAATAAGTTCACCAGCAGTACTGGGAGGGTAGTGCATGTTTAGTAGATGTCCAAAAAGCTCAAATTGCTGAAGAAAAAGTACATTGGAGTGTGGAAAGCAGGACTGACCCTGGTGGCCACTATTATGAGCATTTTCCCAAGGAGAGTGGTCAGGTAAATGACCAGAAAGAGCAGGAAGAATCAGTCCTGTAGGTTGGAGTGGTTGTAAAATCCCAAGAAGATGAATTCAGTGACAAATGATTGATTGCTCATTTCCAATGTTGTCATAGTTACAAAACAGAGAAAAAGAGACCATGATTAGAATGGACTGAGAGCACCCCAAACAGGCTTGTTAATCTGCAGCAACATTGCAAATAATATCGAATGAAAAGCATCCTGGAGACTTATAACCTGTGGGACTGGTCTCAGAAAATCTGACCCATGTAGCCGCACACATGTGCAAGGGGGATTGTGGGTGGGAGTAACCAGAGAATTGCTAGAAGCCAACAGAAAGCCATTAGACCTCATCATGGTGTGAAGTCATTTCTCACTTTCTCAGTAATCTCTGTCTCCTGTTTTTTTTTTTTTATGTAAACATAGGATTTTTGGAGAAGTTCATTTTTATTGCAAATGTTAAGAAAAAAATTTACAAAGCAGAGTCATCATCTGCAGAAGCAGTCGGTGTTGCCTTCAGTGTTTTCTAAAGTAGAGTTTTTCTCATTTTACATCAATCTTAATCTCTGTGTTCAGAAAGGCAGAAGTTAACTATTCCTGTACAATGCTGAAATTATAAGGGCCAGAGGAAAATACAGTAAACAAGTTGATGAAGTGGGGTTGGACTGGCTATCTTAAGTATACAGGGAAGATAAGTGGAGTAGAAGGAGAATGACAGGGTGGAGAGGTTTGGGAAGAGAGGAAATGTGAAAGGTCTTTATGCAGATCATGTTATGTGCACATGGAAGTTTACCACAGGGGACTGCACCTGTATGTATATGTAGAAAGCACCAGATAGAAATTAACAGATAAATGACCCAAAAAAAGATCAGTAGAGAAAGGAGAATTCTGTCGGGAAATGGAGGGAGATGGGGGGTGAGGACTGAATGGAGTAAATCAGATTTCACGCACGTAGGATCTTTTCCAAATCAACCAAACTTCTATGTATAACTATTATGCTCTAATAAAAAATTTAGGAAGATGACATGATCCTATCAGCAAAGAGTGAGATTTGAATTCTTTTTGACCTATTTGTATACCTTTAATTCTTTTCTTTTGTCCAATGGCTCTGGCAATTTCAAGGATGAAGTTGAATAGAAGTGATGAAAGAGGGGGCACCCTGTCTTCTTCCAGTTTTTAAAGTGAATGCTTTCAACCTTTCTCCACTTAGAATGATGCTGCCTTGGGTTTAGCATAGATAGCTTTTACAATGCTTTTCCAAAGTTCCTTATGTCCCTAGTGTTTCTACTGTTTTGACAGGTAGGGGTGCTATATTTTGTTAAATGCTTTTTCTGCATCTATTGAGATGATCAATACACTTACATCTCTCTTAAATAAACTTAATCTCTCCCCTTTGGCTAAACATTCAGATCATCTTTAGTCCTATAAATATTTTAATGAACATTTTCCTACATAAACATATGTGACCATTTCGAAATATCTCTTCAGAATAAAATTTAAATCTGACGTAAAAGAATTTGTTGTGCAGTTTCTATTTAAAACTAGCTCATGGGAGACATTATATTAAGTGAAATAAGCCAGACACATAAAGAGAAATAGCAGTTTTTCACTTCTTTTTGAAAGCTAAAAGTTGATCTCAGAGAAGTAGGGAGTAGAGCGGTGGTTATTGGAGCCTGGGAGAGAATTACAAAAATCATTGTGAGTCTGATTTCTCAAAGACGCATGTGAAGGACTGCCTGAAACATGCCCTCTGAGTGTGGTCTTTAAAAATATAAGAGTGGACTTCTAACAGGGTCCTCAGAAAATCTCTCTTCTCTCCTCAGTGGGCAGTAGGAGGTCCATGGGTCTGGCTGCCTAGGAGGTAGCTGTGGTGTGCAAATGGGCAGGACCAGGACGGCTGGAGAATCTCAATAATCACTAGTAGACCGCATTCTAGGTGAGGGCAGGCTGGAAACAGGCCATCCAGAAGGAAATGGCTTGAGCTCTGCAAATGACAGAATTTGTGGATTTAGGAAGGGTTGTGGGTCCAATCCACTCATAACACCTACTCCCTGGGTAAGTCCACGGTTGCCACAGTTACCACAGGCCTGACCAGAAGAACCTGAAGGGGGAGATGCACTCTGGCCTCCTGGATTGGAGGTTTGGTCTTGGGCCAGCTGACCCATTGCTGCCGGCCTGAGATGAGGTGGGACTCCGAGGTGGAAGGGAACAAGGGGGGAAGCGTCCCTAGCTCATGGCAGCCAGAAGGTTGGGGCGGGGGAGGGGACGGGAGGAGACAGTTCGCAGGGGACAAGATGTGATTTCCCAGGGAATGTCCCCGGCCACACTCCACCTGCCGACACCTCTCTTAGTACAGTGGGCCTTTCAGATAATTAACCCACAAAATGGATAGAGACACAGATTAGGACACAAGTCTCACAGTCTAATCATTTCACCTCTGAAGACTGCTACTGTGGCTGACCATGAGTTTTTGGTGGGGGGATACCTTATTTCTAAGCCATAATAATCTCTACAGTCCATGTGCTTTGGTTAGAATACCTTCATGTAGTCTCTGAGATAAATCGGGTGCCAAAACAAGATTAAAAGGAAATATCTGGTAACTGAAGATGTGACATTTGGAGCTTGGGAAAAAGCTCTTAAGAGGAGCCCTGTGTAAAGTACTTTAAAGTCCTCATGACGAGGACAAAGAGGGCACCTGGTTTGTGGGGTAGCTGAGTGGCAGTGGGGTCGCTCATTAAAACATAAAAAAAATGAGAAGGAGCATGTATGGGGAGAGGAAAGGAGGGAAGGAGGTTGGGCCTGGAGTCTGGGTACCTGCGTGGTCTCCTTAAGGAGATTCCAGGAGGCAGCGGGACAGGTTCCCAGGAGATAGGCCTGGGAGTCATGGCTTAGAGTGACTGTGGAAGTCACAGGTGCTCATAAAGCCAAAAGAGAGCAGGGTGAGGAGAGAGGGCCTGATGGACTGTGTGAAAAAGAAGGTGTCCAGAAGGAGGCTCACCAGCTATCAGCAATCATTCTGCACCACAGTGTCAAAGCTATGCTCTCTGTACCAGGCCTTCTGCACCCAAGTCTAAAATCTCTGCTCTCTATAACAGTCCTTCTGCACCCCAGTCTACAACCTCTGCTCCCTGCAAAAATCCTTCTCCACCCCAGTCTCCAAGTTTTGCTCTCTGAAACACTCTTTATGCACCCCAGTCTAGAACATCTGCTCTCTGCAACAGTCCTTTTGCACCCCAGTCTCCAACCTCTGCTCTCTGTAACACTCCTTCTACACCTCAGTCTCCAAACTCTGCTCTCTATAATATCTTTCTGCACACCAGTCTCCAAACTGTGATATCTGTAACATGCCTTTTGCACCTCAGTCTCCAACCTCTGCTCCCTGCAAGAAAACTTCTGCACCCCAGTCTCCATGTTCTGCTCTCTAAAAGAGTCTTTCTGGACCCCACTATCGAACATCTGCTCTCTGCAACAGTCCTACTGCACCTAAGTCTGAAAACTCTTCTCTCTGCAACAATCATTCTGCAACCCAGTCTCCAATATCTGCTCTCTGTAACAGTCCTTCTGCACCTCAGTCTCCAAACTCTTCTCTCTATAATATCTTTCTGCACACCAGTCTACAAAACGTGATATCTGTAAAAGGCCTTTTGCACCCTAGTCTCCAACTTCTGCTCCCTACAAGAATCTTTCTGCACCCCAGTCTCCAAATTCTGCTCTCTGATAGAGTCCTTCTGCACCCCACTCTCGAACATCTTCTCTCTGCAACAGTCCTTCTGCACCTAAGTCTGAAAACTCTGCTCTCTGCAACAATCATTCTGCAACCAAGTCTCCGAACTCTGCTTTCCGTAACAGTATTTCTGCACCTCACTCTCCAAACTCTGCTCTCTGTAACAGACCTTCTGCACCCCAGTCTCCAACATCTGCTCTCTGCAATGATCCTTCTTCTCCCCAGGCTCCAACCTTGGCTCTCTGCAATGGGCCTTCTGCACCCCAGTCTCCAACCTCTTCTCTCTGCAATGATCTTTCTGCACCTCAGTTTCCAACCTCTACTATATGTAACAGTTATTCTGCACCCTAGTCTCCAACCTCTGCTCTCTGTAAGATTCTTTTGCACCTCAGTCTTCAACCTCTGCTCTCTGTAACAGTCCATATGCACCCCAGTATCCAACCTCTGCTCTCTGCAACAATCTTAGGCACCTAAATCTCCAACTTCAGCTCTCTGCATCGGTAATTCTGTACCCCAGTCTCCAAACTCTGTACTCTGCAAAAGTCCTTATGCACCACAGTCTCCAAAGTCTGTTTTCGGTATCAGTTCTTCTTTACCCCATTCTCCAACCTCTACTCTCTGAAACATTTTTTCTGAACCCCAGTCTCCAACCTGTGCTCTCTGTAACTGTCCTTCTGCACCACAGTCTCTAACATCTGCTCTCTGTAAGTATCGTTCTCCAACATAGTCTCCAACCTTTGCTCTCCTCATTGATAATTCCTTACCTCAGTCTCCAACCTCAGCTCTCTGCAATGATCTTTTTGCACCCCAGTCTTCAAGCACTGGTCTCTGTAACAGTCCTTATGCAGCTCAGTCTCCCACCTATGCTCTCTGTAAGATACTTCTGCACACCAGTCTAAAACATCTGCTCTCTGCAATGATCCTTAGAACCCCAGTCTCCAACCTCTGCTCCCTGTAACAGTCCTTCTGTACAGCAGTCTTAAAACTCTGCTCTCTGTAACGGTCCTTCTACACCCCAGTCTCCAACCTCTACTTTCGGTATTAGTCTTTCTGCACCTCAGTCTCCAAACTTTGCTCTCTGCAACATTCCTCTTCACCCCAGTCTCCACCCTCTGCTCTCAGTAACAGTTTTTCTGCACCACAATCTCCAAACTCTGCTCTCTGTAACACTCCTTCTGCACTCCAGTCTCCACCCTCTGATTTCTGTAACAATCCATCTGGACATAAGTCTCCAACCTCTGCTCTCTACAACGTTCCTTCTGCTCCTCAGTCTCCAAACTCTACTCTCTGTAAAAGTCCTTCTGCAACCCAGTCTCCAACCTCTGCTCCCTGCAAGAATCCTTCTGCACCCCATTCTCCAAGTTCTGCTCTCTGAAAGAGTCCTTCTGCACCCCATTCTCGAACAACTGCTCTCTGCAACAGTCCTTCAACACCTAAGTCTGAAAATTCTGCTCTCAGCAACGATTCTTCTGCACCTCAGTCTTCAAGCACTGCTCTCTGTAACAAGCCTTCTACACCACAGTCTCCAACCTCTGCTCTCTGCAACAGTCCTTCTGCACCCCAATTTCCAACCTATGCTGTCTGTAAGATCTTTCTGAACACCTGTCTCCAACCTATGCTCTCTGTAACAGTCCTTCTGTACCGCAGTCTCCAATCTCTTGTCTCTGTCATTTTTTTACTTCAGTCTGCAACCTCTGCTCTCTGAAACACTCCTGCACCCCAGTCTTTAAACTTTGCTCTCTGCAACAGTTTTTCTGCACATCAGTCTCCAACATGTTCTCTCTGTAAATGTCCTACTGCACACCCGTCTTAAACTTCTGCTCTCTGTAAAAGTACTTCTGCATTACAACCTCCAAAATCTGCTCTCTTTAACGATCCTTCTACACCCCAGTCTCCAAACTCTGCTCTCTGTAAAAGTCCTTCTGCACCCCAGTCTCCAACCTCTAGTCTCTCTAACCGTCCTTCTGCACCTCAGTCTCCAACCTCTGCTCTATGCAACAGTCTTTCTGCACCCAAGTCTCCAACATCTGCTCTCTGAAACAGTCCTTCTACACCCCATTCTACAACTTCTGCTCTCTGCAACAGAACTTCTAAACCCCATTCTCTATACTCTGCTCGCCCAAAAGATCCTCCTGCAACCAGGTTCCAACCTCTGTTCTCTACAAAAGTTCTTCTGCACCTCAGTATCCAACCTCTGCTCTCTGTAACAGTCCTTCTGTAGCGCAGTCTTCAACCTCTGTTCTCCGTAAGGGTCTTTATGCACCCCAGTATCCAACCTCTGCTTTCTGTAACAGTCGTTTTCCACCAAAGTCTCGAAACTCTGCCTGCTGTAACAGTCCTTCTGCAAATCAGTCTGCAACCTCTGCTCTCTGCAACAGTCCTCCTGCACCTCAGTCACCAACCTCTGCTCTCTGTAAGGGTCCTTATGCACCAGAGTATACAACCTCTGCTTTCTGTATCAGTCCTTCTGCACCCCAGTCTCCAACCTCTGCTCGCTGTAACAATCCTTATGCACCTCAGTCTCAACTTCTGCTCTCTGTAACATCATTCTGCAACCAACTATTCAAACTCTGCTCTCTGTAACAGTTCTTTTACACCACAGTCTCAAAACTCTGCTTTCTGTATCAGGCTTTCTGCAGTTCAGTCTCTAAACTCTGATTTCTGTATCAGTGTTCTGCACCCCAGTCTCCAAACTCTGGTCTCTGCAATGATCCTTCTGCACCAAAGTCTTCAACATCTGTTCTCTTCAACACTTCTTCTTCACCGCAGTTTCCAAACTCTGCTCTCTGTAACAGTCTTTCTGTTCCGCAGTCTCCAAATTCTGTTTTCTTTCAGGGTCCTACTGCACCCAAGTTTCCAACCTCTGCTTTCTGTATCAGAGTTTCTGCACCACAGTCTCAAAACTCTGCATTCTAACAGTCCTTCTGAAACTCAGTCTGCAACCTCTGCTCTCTGCAATAGTCCTATGCACCCAAGTCTCCAAACACTGCTCTCTGCAACAGTCCTTCTGCACCCCAGTCTCCAACATCTGCTCTCTACAACATTCCTTCTTCACCCCAGTCTCCAACCTCTTCTCTTTGCAACAGTCCTTCTGCACCCCAGTCTCCAAACTCTTCTTTCTGTATAAGTTCTTCTGCACCCGAGTCTCCCACCTCTGTTCTCCGTAAGAGTCCTTCTGCACTTCAGTCTCCAAACTCTGCTCTCTGAATCAGTCCTTCGGCACCCCAATCTCCAATTTCTACTCTCTGCAACAGTCCTTTTCCACCCCAGTTTCCAAACTCTGCTCTCTGCAACAGTCCTTCTGCACCCCAATCTCAAAACTCTACTCTCTGCAACTGTCCTTCTGCACCCCAGTCTCAAACCTCTGCTCTCTTCAACAGTCCTTCTTCACCCCAGCCTTTAAACTCTGCTTTCTGTATCAGTCCTTCTGCACTAAAGTCTCTAAGCTCTGGTCTCTGTAACAATCCTTCTACACCCAAGTCTCCAACCTCTGTACTCATCAACAGTCCTTCTGCACCTCAGTCTCCAACCTCTGCTCTCTGCAAAGGTCTTTCTGCACCACAGTCTTCAACATCTACTCTCTGTAACAGTCCTTCTGCACCTTAGTCTCCAACCTCTGCTCTCTGTAATATCCCTCTGTAAACCAGTCTCCAAACTCTGCTTTCTGTAACAGTAATTCTGAACCCAGTCTCCAAACTCTGCTCTCTGTAACGATCCTTTTGCACCCAAGTCTCCAACCTCTGTTCTCTGCAACAGTCCTTCTAAACATCATTCTGAAAACTCTGCTCTCTGCAACGATTTTTCTCGACCCCAGTCTTTAACCTCTGCTCTCTGTAAAAGTCCTTTGGAACCTCAGTCAACAACCTCTGCTCTCTGTAAGATCCTTCTGCCACTCAGTCTCCAAACTCTGCTCTATGTTACAGGCCTTCTGCTCCCCAGTCTCTAACCTCTGCTCTTTGTAACAGGCCTTCTGCACCTCAGTCTCCAACCTCTTCTTTCTGCAACGATCCTTCTGCACCACAGTCTCCAACCTCTGCTCTCTGCAACAGTCCTATTGCACCGCAGTCTCCAAACTCTGCTCTCTGTAATATCCTTCTGCACACCTGTCTCCAACCTCTGCTCTCTTTAATAGTCCTTCTATTACGCAGTCTCAAAACTCTATTCTCTGTAACCGTCCTTCTGCACCCCAGTATCCAAACTCTGCTTTCTGTATCTGTCGTTCTGCACCCCATGCTTCTACCTCTGCTCTCTGTAACAGTCCTTCTGCACTTCAATCTCCAACCTCTGCTCTCTAAAAAAGTCCTTCTGCACCCCAGTCTTTAAACACTGCACTCTGCACAGTCCTTTTGCACCCCAGTTACCAACCTCTGCTCTCTGTCACAGTCAATTGCACCTCAGTCTCCAAACGTTGCTCTCTGAAAAATCCTCCTGCACCCCATTCTCTAACGTCTGCTCTCTGCAACAATCCTTCGGCACCCCAGTCTCCAACGTCTACTCTCTGCAATGGTCCCTCTGCACCCCAGTCTCCAACCTTGTTCTCTACATCAGTTCTTCTGTACCGCAGTCTTCAACCTCTGTTCTCTGTAAGGTTCCTTCTGAAACCCATTCTCCAACCTCTGCTTTTTGTATCAGTCCTTCTGCACCACAGTCTCCAAACTCTGCTCTCTGTAACAGTCCTTCTGCACCTCACTCTGCAAACTCTGCTCTCTGCAACATTCCGTCTGCACCCCAGTCTCCTAAATCTGCTCTCTACAACAGTCTTTTTCCACCCCAGTCTCCAACCTCTGCTCTCTGTAACCGTCCTTCTGTACTTCAGTCTCTAACCTCTGCTCTCTGTAACGGTTTTCTACACCCCAGTCTCCAAACTCTGTTTTCTGTATAAGTCCTTCTGCACCCCGGTCTCTAAACTCTGCTCTCTTTAACAGTCCTTCTGAACCTCAGACTCCAACCACTGCACTCTGCAACAGTCCTACTGCGCCCCAATCTCCAACCTCTGGTCTCTGCAACAGTCCTTCTGCACCTCAGTGTTCAAACTCTGCTCTCTGTATAATCTTTCTGAAACCCAGTCTCCAAACTCTGCTATCTGCAATGGTCCATCTGCACCCCACTCTCTAAAATCTGTTCTCTACAACAGTTTTTCTGCACCCCAGTCTCCAACCTCTGCTCCCTGTAATAGTCCTCCTGTACCGCAGTATCAAACTTCTGTTCTCTGTAATGGTCCCTCTGCACCCCAGTCTCTAAAATCTGCTCTCTGGAAGAGTCCTTCTGCACCCCAGTCTCCAAACTCTGCTCTCTGCCACTTTTCTTCTTCACCCCAGGTTCAAAACTGTGCTCTTTGTAACTGTCCTTCTGCACCCCACTCTCCAACCTCTGCTCTGTGTAACAATTTTTCTGTACTGCAGTCTCCAACCTCTGCTCTCTGTAACTGTCCTCTTGCACCCCAGACTCTAACCTCTGTTTTCTGTATCAGGCCATCTGCACTCAAGACTCAAAACTCTGCTCTCTGTAACAGTCCTTAAGAACCTCAGTCTTCAAATTCTGCTCTCTGCAACAGTCCTTCTGCACCTCGGTCTCTAAACTCTGCTCTCTTTAACAGTCCTTCTGAACCTCAGACTCCAACCACTGCACTCTGCAACAGTCCTACTGCGCCCAATCTCCAACCTCTGCTCTCTGCAACAGTCCTTCTGCACCTCAGTGTCCAAACTCTGCTCTCTGTATAATCTTTCTGAAACCCAGTCTCCAACCTCTGCTATCTGCAATGGTCCATCTGCACCCCACTCTCTAAAATCTGTTCTCTACAACAGTTTTTCTGCACCCCAGTCTCCAACCTCTGCTCCCTGTAACAGTCCTCCTGTACCGCAGTATCAAACCTCTGTTCTCTTTAATGGTCCCTCTGCACCCCATCTTCTAAAATCTGCTCTCTGGAAGAGTCCTTCTGCACCCCAGTCTCCAAACTCTGCTCTCTGCAACATTTCTTCTTCACCCCAGTTTCAAAACTGTGCTCTTTGTAACTGTCCTTCTGCACCCCACTCTCCAACCTCTGCTCTTTGTAACAAGTTTTCTGTACTGCAATCTCCAACCTCTGCTCTCTGTAACTGTCCTCTTGCACCCCAGACTCAAACCTCTGTTTTCTGTATCAGGCCATCTGCACTCAAGACTCCAAACTCTGCTCTCTGTAACAGTCCTTAAGAACCTCAGTCTTCAAATTCAGCTCTCTGCAACAGTCCTTCTACACCCCAATCTACAACCTCTGCTCTCTGCAACAGTCCTTCTACACCGAAGTCTCCAACCTCTGCTCTTCAACAGTCCTTCTGTACCTCTGTCTCCAAACTCTGCTCTCTGCATTGGTCTTTCTGCACCTCAGTCTCCAACCTCTACTCTCTGTAACAGTCTTTCTGCACCTCAGATTCCAACCTCTGCTGTCTGTAAGATTTTTCTGCAACCCAATCCAAAAATCTCTGCTCTCTGTAACAGTCCTACTGCACTCTTCTCCAAATTCTGCAATCTGTAACAGGCGTTCTGCACCTCAGTCTGAATACTCTGCTCTCTGGAACAATCCTTGTGCACCCCAGTCTCCAAACTCTGTTCTATGTAACACTCCTTCTGCACGTCAGTCTCAAACGTCTGCTCTCTGTAAGATCTTTTTACTACCCAGTCTCCAAACTCTGCTCACTGTAACAGTCCTTGTGCACCCCAGTCTCCAATCTTTTCTCTTCTTTACAGGCCTTCTACACGCAAATTTCTAACCTCTGCAATGTGCAACGGTCCTTCTGCACACCAGTCTCCAAACTCTGTTCTCCAAAACAGTTCTTCTGTTCCACAGTCTTAAACCTCTGTTCTCTGTAAGGGTCCTTCTTCACCCCAGTCTCCAACCTCTCCTTTTCGTATCAGTCTTTCTGCACTACAGTCTCCAAACTCTGCTCTCAGTTAGTCTTTCTGCACCTCACTCTGCAACCTCTTCTCTCTGCAACAGCCCTTCTGCACCCCAGTCTTAAACCTTGCTCTCTTCAACACTCCTTCTTCAACCCAGTCTCCAAAATCTGCTCTCTGCAACAGACCTTCTGTCCTGCAGTCTCAAATCTCTGCTCTCTGTAATGGTCCTTCTGCACCCCATTCTCCAAAGTCTGCTTTCTGTATCAGTTTTTCTGAACCCCAGTCTCCAACCCCCGCTATCTGTAACTTTCCTTCTGCACCTCAGACTCCAAACTCTGCTCTCTGTAAGATATTTTTTAAAACCCAGTCTCCAAACTCTGCTTTCTGCAATGGTCCTTTTGCACCCCAGTCTCCAACCTCTGTTCTCTACAACAGTTATTCTGCACCCCTGTCTCCAAACTCTACTCTCTGTAACGTTCCTTCTGCACCGCAGTCTCCAAACTCTGCTTTCTGTATCAGTCCTTCTGCACTCAAGTCTCTAACCTCTGCGCTCTATTACAGTCCTTCTGCACCTCAGTCTCCAAATTCTTCTCTCTGCAAAAGTCTTTCTCCACCCCAGTCTCCAACATCTGCTCTCTGCAACAGTCTCTGCACCCCAATCTCGAACCGCTCCTCCTTGCAACAGTTCTTTTGCACCACAGTTTCCAACCTCCTCTCTGCAACAGGCCTTCTGCACCCAAGTCTCCAACATCTGATCTCTCCAACAGTCCTTCTCCACCCTAGTCTCCAACCTCTACTCTCTGTAACAGTCCTTCTGTACTGCAGTTTCCAAACTCTTTTTTTTAATTTATTATTTTTTTAATTTTTTTATTGATTGTTCAAAACATTACAGAGCTCAAGACATATCATCTTTCATACATTCGACTCAATTGGGTTTTGAACTCCCCAAATACATAATACAGACTCACTTCTGTTACATACTCACACTTTTACATTATGGCATATTAGTGACTGTTGTATTTTGCTACCTTTCCTATCCCCTACTATCCCCCCTCCCCTCCCCTCCCCTCCCATCTTCCCTCTCTACCTCCTCTGCTGTTGTTCAATTCTCTCCCCTTTTTTCCCCCCACCCCTTGCCCCTCATAACCTCTTATAATTTTGTGTATCACTGAAGGTCTCCTACCATTTCTATATGTTTTCCCTTCTCTCTTCCTTTCTCTCCCCCCATTTGTCTTAGTTTACTGGTAGGCTTTTCCTCATGCTCTTCCTTCCTGTTCTATTCTTAGTGGCTCTCTTTATATCAAAGAAGACATTTGACATTTGTTTTTTAGGGCTTGGCTAGCTTCACTTAGCATAATCTGCTCTAATGCCATCCATTTCCCTGCAAATTCTATGATTTTGTCGTTTCTTAGTGCTGCATAATACTCCATTGTGTATAGCTGCCACAATTTTTTTATCCACTCATCTATTGAAGGGCATCTAGGTTGGTTCCACAGTCTAGCTATTGTGAATTGTGCTGCTATAATCATTGATGTGGCTGTATCCGTATAGTGTGCTCTTTTAAGGTCCTCAGGGAATAGTCCAAGAAGGGCAATAGCTGGGTCAAATGGTGGATCCATTCCCAGCTTTCCCAGGAATCTCCATACTGCTTTCCAAATTGGCCTCACCATTTTGCAGTCCCACCAGCAGTGAACAAGTGTGCCCTTTTCCCCACATCCTCGCCAACACTTATTGTTGTTTGACTTCATAATGGCTGCCAATCTTACAGGAGTGAAATGGTATCTTAGGGTGGTTTTGATTTGCATTTCTCTGATTGCTAGAGATGATGAGCATTTTCTCATGTGCTTGTGGATTGATTGTATGTCCTCCTCTGAGAAGTGTCTGTTCAGGTCCTTGGCCCATTTGTTGATTGGATTATTTGTTATCTTATTGTTTAATTTTTTGAGTTCTTTGTACATTCTGGATATTAGGGCTCTATCTGAGGTGTGAGGGGTAAAATTTTGTTCCCAGGATGTAGGCTCTCTATTTACCTCTTTTACTGTTTCTCTTGCTGAGAAAAAACTTTTTAGTTTAAGTAGGTCCCATTTGTTTATTCTTGTTATTAACTCTTGGGCTATGGGCGTTCTATTAAGGAATTTGGAGTCCGACCCCACAATATGTAGATCATAGCCAACTTTTCCTTCTATCAGACGCAGTGTCTCTGTTTTTATATCTAGCTCCTTGATCCATTTTGAGTTAACTTTTGTGGCTGGCGAGAGAAAGGGATTCAATTTCATTTTGTTGCATATGGATTTCCAATTTTCCCAACACCATTTGTTGAAGATGCTATCCTTCCTCCATTGCATGTTTTTAGCCCCTTTATCAAATATAAGATAGTTGTAACTTTGTGGATTAGTCTCTGTGTCCTCTATTCTGTACCATTGGTCCACCTGCCTGTTTTGGTACCAGTACCATGCTGTTTTTGTTACTATTGCTTTGTAGTACAGTTTGAGCTCTGGTATCGCTATACCTCCAAATTCACACTTCCTGCTTAGAATTGCTTTTGCTATTCTGGGTCTTTTGTTTTTCCATATGAATTTCATGATTGCTTTATCTATTTCTACAAGAAATGTCTTTGGGATTCTGATTGGCATCGCATTAAACCTGTAGAGAACTTTGGGTAATATCGCCATTTTGATGATGTTAGTTCTGCCTATCCATTAACAGGGTACATTTTTCCATCTTCTGAGATCTTCTTCTATCTCTCTCTTTAGGGTTCTGTAGTTTTCATTGTATAAATCTTTCACCTCTTTTGTTAGGTTGATTCCCAAGTATCTTATTTTCTTTGAGGATATTGTGAATGGAGTGGTTTTCCTTATTTCCATTTCAGAGGTTTTGTTGCTGATATACAGGAATGCCTTTGATTTGTGCGTGTTGATTTTATATCCTGCCACTTTGCTGAATTCATTTATTAACTCTAGCAGCTTCTTTGTAGATCCTTTTGGGTCTGTTAAGTAAATTATCATGTCATCTGCAAATAGCGATAATTTACTTTCTTCTTTTCCTATTTTTATGCCTTTAATTTCCTTTGTCTGTCTAATTGCTCTGGCTAGTACTTCGAGAACTATATTGAATAGAAGTGGTGATAAAGGACATCCCTGTCTTGTTCCATATTTTAGAGGGAATGCCTTCAGTTTTTCTCCGTTTAGGATGATGCTAGCCTGAGGTTTAGCATATATAGCTTTTACAATGTTGAGGTAAGTTCCTGATATCCCTAGTTTTTCTAATGTTTTGAATATAAAGGGATGTTGTATTTTGTCAAATGCTTTTTCTGCATCTATCGAGATGATCATATGGTTCTGGTCTTTAAGCCTATTGATGTGGTGAATAGCATGTATTGATTTCCGTATATTGAACCAGCCTTGCATCCCAGGGATGAATCCTACTTGATCATGGTGCACAAGTTTTCTGATATGTTTTTGTATTCGATTCGCCAGAATTTTATTGAGAATTTTTGCATCCAAGTTCATTAGAGATATTGGTCTGTAGTTTTCTTTCTTTGAAGTGTCTTTGTCTGGTTTTGGGATCAGGGTGATGTTGGCCTCATAGAATGAATTTGGAAGAGCTCCTTCTTTTTCTATTTCTTGAAATAGTTTGAAAAGTATTGGTATTAGTTCTTCTTTGAAGGTTTTGTAGAACTCCGCTGTATACCCATCAGGTCCAGGGCTTTTCTTGGTTGGTAGTCTTTTGATGGCTTCTTCTATTTCTTCCTTTGTTATTGGTCTGTTTAAATTGTGTGTGTCTTCCTGTCTCAATCTGGGAAAATCATATGCCTTAAGAAATTTATCGATATCTTCACTATCTTCTATTTTATTAGAATATAGGGTTTCAAAATAGTTTCTAATTATCTTCTGTATTTCTGTAGTGTCTGTTGTGATATTGCCTTTTTCATCCCGTATATTAGTAATTTGAGTTCTCTCTCTTCTTCTTTTTGTTAGCATAGCTAAGGGCTTGTCTATCTTATTTATTTTTTCAAAGAACCAAATTTTAGTTTTATCAATTTTTTCAATGGTTTTTTTTGGTTTCAATTTCGTTTATTTCTGCTCTAATTTTAATTATTTCTTGTCTTCTACTACAATTGCTGTTGTTTTGTTCTTCCTTTTCTAGATTTTTGAGGTGTAGTGTGAGTTCATTTATTTGTTGTTTTTTTCTTTTTTTGATGAAAGAACTCCAGGATATGAATTTCCCTCTTAAAACTGCTTTCATTGTGTCCCATAGATTCCGTTATGTTGTGTCTGTATTATCATTTGACTCTAAGAATTTTTTTATCTCTTCCTTTATGTCTTCTGTAACCCATTGATCATTCAATAACATATTGTTCATTTTCCATGTGGTGTAGGATTTTTCCTTCCTTTTTTATCATTGATTTCCAATTTCATTCCATTATGGTCAGATATGGTGCATGGTATTATCTCCACACTTTTATATTTACTAAGATTTGCCTTATGGCATAATATATGTTCTATTTTTGAGTAGGATCCATGTGCTGCCGAGAAGAACGTGTATCCACTTGATGATGGTTGGTATATTCTATATATGCAGGTAGGTCTAGGTTATTGATTGTGCTGTTGAGTTCTATAGTTTCTTTATTCAGTTTTGTCTAGAGGATCTGTCTAATGGCGAGAGCGGTGTGTTGAAGTCACCCGTAATTATTGTGTTATGGTCTATTTGACTCTTGAACTTGAGGAGCGTTTGTTTTATGTAGATTGCAGCTCCATTGTTTGGTGCATACAAATTGATAATTGTTATGTCTTGTTGGTGGATGGTCCCTTTTAACAGTTTCCAAACTCTTCTCACTGTAACAGTCCTTTTGCAACCCGGTCTCCAAACTTTGCTTTTTGTATCAGTCCTTCTGCACCATAGGCTTCAACCTTTGCTCTCTGTAACAGACCTTCTGCACCTCAGTATTCACCATCTGCTCTCTACAACATTCCTTCTCCAACCCAGTCTCCAACCTCTGCTTTTTGCAAAAGTCTTTCTGCACCCCAGACTCCAACCTCTGCTCTCTGTAAAGGTCCTTCTGCACCCCAGTCTTCACACTCTGCTTTCTGTATCAGTTTTTTTGCACCCCAGTTTCCAATTTCTGCTCTCTGTAACAGTCCTTCTGCACCTTACTCTCCAACCTCTGCTTTCTTCAACAGTCCGTCTGCAGCCCAGTCTCAGACCTCTGCTCTCTGCAACTGTCATTCTACACCCAAGTTTCCAACCTCTACTCTCTCCAGTGATCCTTCTGAACCCCAGTCTCCAACCTCTGCTCTCTCCATCAGTCCTTCTGCACCACAGTCTCCAACCTCTGGTCTCTATAAGATTCTTCTGCAACACAGTTTCCAAACTCTACTCTCTGAGACATTCCTTCTGCACCCCAGTCTTTAACCTCTACTCTCTGTAACAGTCCTTCTGTTCCGCATTCTCCAAACTCTGCTCTCTGCAACTGTCTTTCTGCACGTCAGGCTCCAACCTCTGCTCTCTGCAAAAGTCCTTCTGCACCACAGTCTCCAAACTCTGCTCTCTGCAAAATTTCTTCTTCACCCCAGTCTCAAAACTGTGCTCTCTGTAACTGTCCTTCTGCACTCCACTCTCCAACGTCTGCTCTGTGTAACAGTCCTTCTGTACTGCAGTCTCCAACCTCTGCTCACTGTAACTGTCCTCTTGCACCCCAGACACCAACGTCTACTTTCTGTATCAGTCCTTCTGCACTCAAGTCTCCAACCTCGGCTCACTGTAACAGCACTTATGAACTTCAGTCTTGAAATTCTGCTCTTTGCAACAGTCCTTCTGCATCCCAATCTCCAACCTCTGCTCTCTGCAACAGTCCTTCTACACCCAAGTCTACAACCTCTGCTCCTCAACAGTCCTTTTGCATCCAAATCTCCAACATCTGCTCTGTGCAATGGTCCTTCTGAACTCCTTCTCCAAACTCTGCTCTCTGTAACAGGCTTTCTGCACCCCAGTCTCCAACATCTCCTCTCTGAAACAGTCCTTCTGCACACAAGTCTCCAACCTCTGCTCTCTGCAACAGCCCCTCTGCACCCAAGTCTCAAACATCTGCTCTCTTAATTTGTCCTTCTGCACCTCAGTCTGAAAACTCTGCTCTCTTCCACGATACTTCTGCACCCCAGTCTTCAACCTCTGTTCTCTGCAACAGTCCTGCATCCCAGTCTCCAAGCTCTGCTCTCTGTAATAGTCCTTCTGCACCTAAGTCTCCAAACTCTGCTCTCTGAAATAGTGCTTCTGCACGCCAGTGTGCAACCTCTGCTCTCTGTATTGGTCCTTCTGCATCCCAGTCTCACACCTCTGCTTTCTGTATCATATTCTTCACCCCAGTTTCCAACGATTGCTCTGTATAACAGTCCTTCTGCACCCCAGTTTCCAACCTCTCCTCTCTGTAACAGGACTTCTGCACGCCAGGGTCCAATCTCTGCTCTCTGTAGCAGGCCTCCTGCACCCCAGTCTGCAACCTTTGCTCTCTGCAACGATCCTTCTGCACCCCCATCTCCAATCTCTGCTCTCTGCAGTGATCCTAGTGCAACCCCTGTTTCCAACCACTGATCTCTGCAACAGTCCTTCTGCAACTCAGTCTTCAACTTCTGCTATCTGAAAGATCCTTCTGCACCCCTGACTTCAAGCTCTGCTTATTGCAACGATCCTTCTGCACCCCAGTGTCCAAACTCTGCTCTATGTAACAAAATTTTGCACCTCAGTCTCCAACCTCTGCTCTCTGCAAGAGTCCTTCTGTACCTCAGTCTCCAACTTATGCTCTCTCTATGAGTCCTTCTGCAATACAGTCTCCAACATCTGCTCTCTGCAACATTAATTCTGAAGCCCAGTCTCCATTCTCTGCTCTCTGCAACAGTCCTTCTGCACCCAAGTCTCCAACCTCTGCTCTCTGCAACAGTCCTTCTGCACCCCAGTCTTCAAACTCTGCTCTCTGTATCAATCTTTCTGCACATCAGTCTCCAAACTCTGTTCTCTGCAACGGTTCTTCTGCACCTCAGTCTCCAATCTCTACTCTCTGTAACAGTCCTTCTGCAATTCACTCTCCAACCTCTGCTCTCTGTTGATCCTTTTAAAACCAAGTCTCAAACATCTGCTCTCTGTATCTATTATTTTGCACCTCAGTCTCCGACCTCTGCTCTCTGTTACAGTTTTTTATACCGCAGTCTCCAAACTCTGGTCTCTGTTACGGTCCTTCTGCACCCCAATTTCCTACCACTTCTTTCTATAACAGTCCTTCTGAACCTCAGTCTCCAAACTCTGCTCTCTGTAACAGTCCTTCTACACCTCAGTCTCCAACCTCTGCTCTTTGTAACAGTCCTTCTGCACCTCAGTCTGACACCTCTGCTCTCTGCACGATCTTTCTGCACCCCAGTCTCCAAACAATGCTCTCTGTAACAGTCCACCTGAACCTAGTCTTCAAACTCTGTTCTCCTTAAGATTCTTCAGCAACCCAGTATCTAAACTCTGCTCTCTATAACAGGCCTTCTGCACTCCAGTCTCCAAACTCTCCTTTCTATAACAGGCCTTCTGCATGCCAGTCGCCAAACTCTTCTCTCTGTAGCAAGCCTTCTGCACCCCAGTCTCCAAAATATGCACTGTGCAACGATCCTTCTGCACCCCAACCTGCAAACTCTGCTCTCTGCAATGATCCTACTGCACCCCAGTATACTACCTCTGATCTCCCCAACAGTCCTTCTGCACCTCAGTCTCCTAATTCTGCTCTCTGTAAGATTCATCTTCACCCCAGTATCCCACCTCTGCTCTCTGCAAGAGTCCTTCTGCATCCAAGCTCCAAGCTCTGTTCTCTGTAAAAGAACTTCCATACCTCAGTCTCCAAACTCTGCTCTCTGCAACAGTTTTTCTGCACCGTAGTCTCCAACCACTGCTCTCTAAAACAGTCCTTCTGCAGCCCAGTTTCCAAGCTCTGCTCACTGCAACAGTCCTTGTGCACCCCATTCTCTATCCTCTGCTCTCTGCAACAGTCTTCTGCACCCCAGTCTCCAAACTCTGCTCTCTGTAACAGTCGTTCTGCACTTAACTCGCCAACCTCTGCTCTCTGTAGTATCCTTCTAAAACCCAGTCTCCAAAATCTGCTCTCTGTAACAGTCCTTCTTCACACCAGTCTCCAAACTCTTCTCACTACAACCATCCCTCTTAACCCCAGTCTCCAAACTCTGCTCTCTGCAACAGTTTTTCTGCACCCCAGTCTCCAACCTCTGCTCTCTGTAACAATTTTTCTGCACCTCAGTCTCCAACCTTTGCTCTCTGCAACTATCCTTCTGCACCCCAGTCTGAAAGCTCTGCTAGCTGCAACAGTCCTTGTGAACCGCCATCTCCAACATCTGCTTCCTCCAACAGTTCTTCTGTACCTCAGTCTAAAAACTCTGCTCTCTGAAATAATCTATCTGCACCCCAGTCTCAAAACTCTGCTCTCTGTAACAGTCCTTTTGTAACTCAGTCTCCAATCACTGCTCTCTTCAACAGTCCTTCTATATCCAAGTCTCCATACTCTGATCGCCCCAACGGTCCTTCTGCACCCCAGTCTCCAAACTCTGTTCTCTACATCGGTTCTTCTGCAACGCAAACTCCAACCTCTGCTCTCTGGAACAGTTCTTCTGTACCACAGTCTTCAACCTCTGTTCTCTGAAAGGGTCCTTATGCACCTCAGTATCCAACCACTGCTTTCTGTATAAGTCGTTTTGCACCACAGTCTCCGATCTCTGCCCTCTGTAACCGTCCTTCTGCAACTCAGTCTGCAACCTCTGCTCTCTGCAACATTTCTTCTGCACCCCAGTCTCCATCCTCTGTTCTCTGCAAGAGTCCTTTTGCACCCCAGTCTCCAACATCTGCTCTCTGCAACAGTCATTCTGCAATCCAGTCTCCAAACTTTGCTCTCTGTAACAGTTCTTCTGTACTGCATTCTCCAACCTCTGCTCTCTGTAAGGTTACTTCTGCACCAGAGTCTCCAACCTCTGCTTTCTGTGTCAGTCCTTCAGTAATCCAGTCTCCAATCTCTGCTCTGTGTAACTGTCCTTCTGCACCTTAGTCTCCAACCTCTGCATCTGCTACAGTCTTTCTGGACCCCAATCTCCAACCTCTACTCTCTGCAACAGTCCTTGTACATCCCAGTCTAAAACCTCTGCTCTCTGCATCAGTCCTTCTGCACCCCTGTCTCCAACCTGTGCTCTCTGCAACGGTCTTTGTGCACCTCAGTCTCCAACCTCTATTCTCTGTAACAGTGCGTCTGCACCTCAGTCTCAATTCTCTGCTCTCTGTAAGATCCTTCTGAAACCCAGTCTCCAAACTCTGCTCTCTTTAACAGTCCTTCATCAACCCAGTCTCCAAATTGTGCTCTTTGTAACAGGCCTTCTACACTCCAGTCTCCAACCTCTGCTCTCTGTATCAATCTATCTGCACCCCAGTCTCCAACGGCTGCTATATGTAACTGTCCTTCAGCACCCCAGTTTTTAACCTCTGCTCTCTGCAACAATCCTTCTGCACGCCAATCTTCAACCTCTACTCTCAGCAACAGTCTTTCTGAAACCCAGTCTTTAACCTCTGCTCTCTGCAACAGTCCTTCTGCACCTCAGTCTCCAACCTCTGCTTTCTGCAACAGTCCTTCTGCAAACAAATCTCCAACCTCTTCTCTCTGCAACATTCCTTCTTCACCAAAGTCTCCAACCTGTGCTCTCTGTAAAATTCCTTCTGCACCCAGGTCTCCAAACTCTGCTCTCTGTAACGATCCTTCTGCACCCCAGTCTCGAACGTCTGCTCTCTGCAACGATCCTTCTGCACCTCAGTCTCCATTTTCTGCTCTCTGAAAGGATCCTTCTGCACCTCAGTCTCAAACCTCTGCTAGTTGCAACAGTCCTTGTGAACACAAGTCTCCAACATCTGCTTCCTGCAACAGTTCTTCTGTACCTCAGTCTGAAAATTCTGCTCTCTGCAATAATCCATCTGCACCCCAGTCTCCAACTTTCTGCTCTCTGTAACAGTCCTTCTGTACCTCAGTCTCTAATCACTGCTCTATCCAACAGTCCTTCTGCACCCAAGTCTCCAACATCTGCTCTCTTCAAAAGTCCTTCTTCACCCTAGTCTCCATACTCTGCTCGCCTAAAAAATCTTTCTGCACCCCAGGATCCAACATCTCTTCTCTACATCAGTCCTTCTGCAACTAAGTCTGCAACCTCTGGTCTCTGCAACAGTCCTTCTTCACCCCACTCTCCATCTTCTGCTCTCTGCAGCAGTCCTTTTGCACCCCAGTCTCCAACAACTGCTCTCTTCAACAGTCATTCTTCACCCCAGTCTCCAATCTCTGCTCTCTGTAACAGTTCTTCTGTACAGCATTCTCCAACCTCTGCTCTCTCTAAGGGTAATTCTGCACCTGAGTCTCGAACCTCTGCTTTCTGTATCAGTCTTTCTGCACCCCAATATCCAACCTCCACTCTGTGTAACTGTAATTCTGCACCTTTGTCTCCAAGTCTGCTCTCTGCTACAGTGCTTCTGGACCCCAATCTCCAACGTCTGCTCTCTGCAACAGTCCTTCTGCATCCCAGTCTACAACTTCTGCTCTCTGCAATAGTCCTTCTGCACCCCAGTCTCCAAACTCTGCTCTCTGTAGCAATCCTTCTGCACCTCAGTCTCCAACCTCTGCTCTCTGCAACTGTCCTTCTGCAGCTCAGTCTCAAACCTCCACTCCCTGTAACAGTGCTTCTGCATTTCAGTCTCAAACCTCTGCTCTCTGTGAGATCCTTCTTCAACCCAGTCTCCAAACTCAGCTCTCTGTAACACTCCTTCATCACCCCAGTCTCCAAAATCTGCTCTCTGTAACAGGTCTTCTTCACCCCAGTTTTCAAACTCTGCTCTCTGTGTCAGCCAATCTACACCCCAGTCTCCAACCTCTGATCTCTGCAACGATCCTTCTGCACCCCAATCTCATACCTGTGCTCGCTGTAACAGTCCTTGTGTAACCCAGTCTACAACATCTGCTCTATGCAACAGTTCTTGTGTACCTCAGTCTGAATTCTCTGCTTTCTGCAATAATCCTTCTGCACCCAGTCTCCAACCTCTGCTCTTAGTAACAGTCCTTCTGTACCTCAGTCTCCAAACTCTGCTCTCTGTTAGACCCTTCAGAAACCCAGTATTCAAACTCTGCTGTCTGTAACAGTCCTTCTGCACCCAGTCTCTAAACTCTGCTCTCTGTAATAAGCCTTCAGTTTCCCAGTCTCCAAATTCTGCTCTCTACAACAGTCCGTTTGCAACCCAGTCTCCAACATCTGCTCTCTGTAAGATCTTTCTGTACACCAGTCTCCAACCTCTGCTCGCTGTAACTATCCTTCTGTACCGGATTCTCCAAATATTGCCCTCTGTAACGGTCTTTCTGCACCCCCGTCTCCAACATCTGCTTTCTCTATCAGTCCTTCTGCACCCCAGTCTCCAATCTCTGCTCAATGTAACAGTCTTTCTGCACATCAGTCTCCAACCTCTGCTTTCTGCAAAAGTCCTTATGCACGCAAGTCTCCAAATACTGCTCTGTACAACATTCCTTCTGCACCCCAGTATCCAACTTGTGCTTTCTGCAACGATCTTTCTGCACCTCATTCTCCAACCTCTGCTCTCTGCAAAGATCCTTCTGCACACCAGTCTCAAACCTCTGTCTCTGCAACAGTCCTTGTGAACCCCAGTATCCAACATCTTCTCTCTGCAAAAGTTCTTCTGTACCTCAGTGTGAAATCTCTTCTCTCTGCAATAATCCATCTGCACCCCAGTCTGCTCTCTGTAAGAGTCCTTCTGTACCTCAGTCTCCAATCTCTGCTCTATGAAACAGTCCTTCTGCACACAAGTCTCCAACATCTGCTCTCTGAAACAGTCCTTTTACACCCCAGACTCCAACCTCTGCTCTCCGCAACAGTCCATCTACACCCCAGTCTCTATAATATTCTCGCGCCAACAATCCTTCTGCACCCCAGTCTCCAACGTCTGCTCTCTGCAGTATCCATACTCTGCTCGACCCAACGATCAACCTGCACCCCAGTCTCCAACCTCTGTTCTCTACATCAGTTCTTTTGCACCCCAGCCTCCAACCTCTTCTCTCGGTACCAGTCCTTCTGTACTGCAGTCTCCAACCTCTGTTCTCCGTGAGGGTCCTTATGCACCACAGTATCCAAACTCTGCTTTCTGTATCAGTCGTTTTGCACCACAGTCTCCAAACTCTGCCATCTGTAAGAGTCCTTCTGCAAGTCAGTCTGCAACCTCTGCTCTCTGCAACAGTCCTTGTGCACCCCAGTCTCCATCCTCTGCTCTCTGCAACATTCCTTCTGCACCCCAGTCTCCAACATCTGCTATCTGCAACAGTCATTCTCCACCCCAGTCTCCAAACTCTGCTCTCTGTACGTGTCCTTCTGTACTGCATTCTCGAAACTCTGTTCTCTGTAAGGATACTTCTGCACCCGAATCTCCAAACTCTGCTTTCCTTATCAGTCCTTCTGCACTCCAGTCTCCAACCTCTGCTCTGTGTAACTGTCCTTTTTCACCTTAGTCTCAAACATCTGCTCTCTGCTGCAGTTTTTCTGGACCCCAGTCTCTATCATCTACTCTCTGCAACAGTCTTTCTGCACCCCAGTCTTCAACCTCTGCTCTTTGTAAGAGTCCTTCTGTACTAAAGACTCCAACCTCTGCTCCCTCTAATGGTCTTCCTGTACCCCAGTCTTCAACCTCTGCTTTTTGAATCATTTCTTCTGCACCCCTGTCTCAATCTTATGCTCTCTATAACAGTCTTTCTGCACCTCAGTCTCCAACCTCTGCTCTCTGCAACAGATCCTTCTGCACCCAAATCTCCAACTTCTGCTCTATGCACAAGTCCTTCTGCACCCCAGTATCAAACTCTGCTCTCTGTAACAATCTTTCTGCACCCCTGTCTCCAAATTCTGCTCTCTGCAGAAGTCCTTCTCCACCCCAGTCTCCAACCTCTGCTCGCTGTAATATGCTTCTCTACCCCAGTCTCCAAACTCTACTCTCTGTAACAGTTCTTCTGCACAACAGTCTCCAAACTCTGCTCTCTGTTACAATCCTTCTGCACCTCAATCTCAAACCTCTGGTCTCTGCAATTGTCCTTCTGCAATCCTGTCTTAAATATCTGTTCTTGCAACAGTCCTTCCGCTCCTCAGTCTCCAATCTCTGCTCTCTGTAACGGTCCTTCTGCACCCCAGTCTCCAACCTCTGCTTTCTGTAACAGTCCTGCACCCCAATCTCCAAACTTTGCTCTCTGTAACAGTCCTTCTGAACCTCAGTCTCTATCTTTTCTCTCTGCAACAGTCCTTCTGCAACCCAGTCTCCAAACACTGCTCTCTGCAACAATTCTACTGCACCCCAGTCTCCAACGTCTGCTCACTACAACAGTCCTTCTGCATCCCAGTCTCCAACCTCTGCTCTCTGTAAGATACTTCTGCACCCAGGTCTCCAACCTCTGCTATCTTCAAAGTTTTTTCGGCACCTCAGTCGCCAACCTCTGCTCTCTGTAATGGTCCTTCTGCAACCCAGTCTCAAAACTCTGCATTCTGTATCAGTCTTTCTGCACCTCAGTCTCCAACCTCTGCTCTCTTTAACAGTCCTTCTGCACCTCAGTCTTCAAACTCTGCTCTCTGCAATTGTCCTTCTGCAGGTCAGTCTTCAAACTCAACTCCCTGTAACAGTTATTCTGCATCTCAGTCTCCAAACTCTACTCTCTGTAAGATCCTTTTGCAAACCAATGTCCAAACTCTGCTCTCTGTAACAGTCATTCTGCACCACTTCTCCAAACTCTGCTCTCTGTAACAGGCTATCTGCACCCCAGTCTGCAACATCTACTCTCTGGAACAGTCCATATGCACACAAGTCTCCAACCTCTGCTCTCTGCCACAGTCTCTAACATCTGCTCTCTACATTAGTCTTACTGCACCTAAGTCTGAAAACTCTGCTCTCTGCCACGATCCTTCTGCACCCTAGTCTCCAACCTGTGTTTTCTGCAACAGTCTTTCTGCACCGCAGGCTCCAAACTCTGCTCTCTGAAACAGTCCTTCTGTACTGCAGTCTCCAACCTCTCTTCTCTGTAATGGTCCTTCTGCACCCCAGTCTCCAAACTCTGCTTTCTGTACCAGTCCTTCTGAACAACAGTCTCCAACCTCTCCTCTCTGTAACAGTCCTTCTGCACCTAAGTCTCCAACCTCTGCTCTATGCAACAGTCTTTCTGCAACCCAGTCTCCAACCTCTGCTGTCTGCAAGAATCATTCTGCACTCCATTCTCCAACATCTGTTTTCTGTATCAGTCCTGGACCAAAGTCTCCAAAATCTGCTCTCTGTAACAGTCCTTCTGCACCTAAGTCTCCAACCTCTGCTCTCTGCAACAATCCTTCTGCACCCCAGTCTCCAACGTCTGCTCTCTGCAACAGTCCTCCTGCATCTCAGACTCCAAACTCTGCTCACTGTAAGATTCTTCTGCACCCCAGTCTTCAACCTCTTCTCTCTTCAACGGTCCTTCTGCACCCCAGTCTCCAACCTCTGTTCTATGCATCAGTCCTTCTGCACCATAGTCTCCAACATCTACTCTCTGCAACAGTTCTTTTCTACCCCAGTCTCCAACCTCTGCTCTCTGTAACAGTCCTTCTGTACTGCTGTCTCCAAACATTGCTCTCCGTAAGAGTATTTCTGGACCCCAATCTCCTACCTCTCCTAACTGCAACCGTCCTTCTACACCCCAGTCTAAACCCTCTGCTCTCTGCAACAGTCCTTCTGCACCCCAGTCTCCAACCTGTGCTCTCTGTATCAATCCTTCTGCACCTCAGTCTCCAAGCTCTGCTCTCTGCAACGATCCTTCTGCAACTCAGTCTCCAAACTCTACTCTTTGTAACAGTGCTTCTGCACCTCAGTCTCCAAACTCTGCTCTCTGTAAGATCCTTCTGCAACCCAATCTCCAAACTCGGCTCTCTGTAACAGTCATCGTGCACCCCAGTCTCAAAACTCTGCTCTCTGTAACAGGCTTTCTTCACTCCAGTCTCAAAACTCTGCTCTCTGCAACAATCCATCTGCACCCTGTCTCCAACCTATGCTCACTGCAACAGTCCATGTGCACCGAGTCTCCAACATCTGCTCTCTGCAACAGATCTTCTGTACCTCAGTCTGAAAACTGTGCTCTCTGCAACAATCCTTCTGGACCCCAGTCTCCAAACTCTGCTCTCTGTAACAGTCCTTCTGTACATCAGTCTCCAACCTCTGCTTTCTGTAAGACCCTTTTAAACCCAGTCTGCAAACTCTGCTCACTGAAACACTTCTTCTGCACCCAAGTCTCCAAACTCTGCTCTCTATAACAGGCCTTCTGTACCCCAGTCTTTAACCACTGCTCTCTGTAAGAGGCATTCTTCACCCCAGTCTCCAAAAGCTACTCTCTGCAATGATGCTTGTGCACCCCAGTCTCCAACCTGTGCTCTAAGCAACAGTCCTTCTACACCCCAGTCTCAAACCTCTGCTCTGTGTAAGATCCTTCTGCACACCAGTCTCCAACCTCTGCTCGCTGTAACATTCCTCTGGAACCCAGTCTCCAAACTCTGCTCTCTGTAACAATAATTCTGCACCTCAGTCTCCAACTTCTTCTCTCTGCAAAGGTGCTTCTGCACCCTAGTCTCCAACCTCTGTTCTCTTCAACAGGCATTCTGCACCCCAGTCCTTATCCTCTGCTCTTTATAGCAGTCCTTCTGTACCGGGGTCTCCAACCTCTGCTCTCTTTATCCATCCTTCTGCACCCCAGTCTCTAACATCTGCTTTCTCAATAAGTCCTCCTGCACCCCAGTCTCCAACCTCTGCTCTCTTTAACAGTCTTTCTGCACCACATTCTCCAAACTCTGGTTTCTGCAAAAGTCCTCCTCAACCCCGTCTCCACCCTCTGCTCTCTGCAACATTCCTTCTGCACCCGAATCTCCTACCTGTGCTCTCTGTAAAAGTCCTTCTGCACCCCAGTCTCAAACCTCTGCTCTCTGTAACAATGCTTCTGCACCCCAGTCTCTAACCTCTGCTCTCTGCAATGATCTTTCTGAACCTCAGTCTCCAACTTCTGCTCTCTGAAACGATCCTTCTGGACCCCAGTCTCAAACAGCTGCACTCAGTAACAGTCCTTCTACACCTCAGTCTCCAAACTCTGCTCTCTGCAACAGTTTTTTTGCACCCCAATCTCCAACATCTGCTCTCTTCAACAGTCCTTCTATACCCCAGTCTCCAACCTCTGCTCTCTTAAACAGTCCTTCTGCATCCCATTCTCGAAACTCTGCTCTCTGTAACAGTCCTTCTGCACCTCAGTCTCCAAACTCTGCTCTCTGAAAGAATTTTCTGCAACCCAGGCTCCAAACTCTGCTCTCTGTAACAGTCCTTCTGCTCCTCAGTACAAACCTCAGCTCTCTGTAACAGGCCTTCTTCACCCCAGTATCCAAACTCTGCTCTCTGTAAGAGTCCTTCTGCACCCCAGTCATCAACCTCTGCTCTGTGCAACGATCCTTCTGAACATCAGTCTTTAACCTCTGCTCTCAGCAACGGTCTTTATGCACCCCAGTTTCCAAACTCTGCTCTCCGCAACAGTCCTTCTGTACCCCAGTTTCCAACCTCAGCTCTCTGAAAGATCCATCTGCACCCAAATCTCCAAACTCTACTCTCTGTAACAGTCCTTCTGCACCCCAGTCTCCAACCTATGCTCTCTGTAACAATCCTTCTGCAAATTAGTCTTTATCCCCTTCTCTCAGCAACAGTCCTTATGCACCCCAGTCTCTAACTTCTGTTCTCTGCAACAGTCCTTCTGCACCACAGTCTGCATCATCTTCTCTCTGTAACAGTCTTTCTGTACTGCAGTCTCCAACCTCTGCTCTATGTAACGTTCCTTCTGGACCCCAGTATCTCACCTCTGCTTTCGGTATCAGTCCTTCTGCACCCCAGTCTCCAACCTCTGCTCTCTGTAACCTTCCTTCTGCACCTGAGTCTCCAATCTATGCTCTCTGTATCAGTCCTTCTGCACCCCTGTTTCCAAACTCTGCTCTCTGAAACAGTCCTTCTGCACCTCAGTCTTCAACAACTGCTCTCTGAAACAGTCCTTCTATACCCCAGTCTCCATAATCTGCTCTCAACAACGATCCGTCTGCACCCCAGTCTCTAACGTTTGCTCTGCAACAGTCTCTCCACAGCCCAGTCTCCAACCTCTGCTCTCTGGAAAATCCTTCTGTACCCCAGTGTCCAAATTCTGCTCTCTGTAACATTCCTTCTGCACCCCAGTCTCCAAACTCTGCTCTCTGCAATGGTCCCTCTGCACCCCAGTCTCCAACCTTAATCTCAGCAACAGTTCTTCTGTACCGCAGTCTTCAACCACTGTTCTCTGTTAGGGTTCTTCTTCACCCCAGTCTCCAAACTCTGCTTTCTGTATCAGTGCTTCTGCACCACAGTCTCCAAACTCTGCTCTCTGTAAGAGTCCGTCTGCACATCACTTTGCATCCTCTGCTCTCTGCAACAATTCTTTTTCACACCAGTCTTCAAACTCTGCTCTCTGTAACAGTCCTTCTGTACTGCAGTCTTCAACCTCTGCTCGCTGCAACAGTCCTTGTGCACCCCAATCTCTAACATCTGCTCTCTGCAATCGTTCTTCTGTACCTCAATCTGAAAACTCTGCTCTCTGCAATAATCCTTCTGCACCCGAGTCTCCAACCTCTGCTCTCTGTAACAGTTCTTCTGTACCTCAGTCTCCAACATCTTCTCTGTATCAGTTCTGCACCTCTGTCTCCCATATCTGCTCTCTGTAAAAGTCCTTTTTCAACTCAGTCTTCAACCTTTGCTCTGTGTAACAGTCCTTCTGCACCCCAGTGTCCAACCTCTTCTCTCTGCAACGATCCTTCTGCATCCCAGTCTCCAAAATCTGCTCTCTGCAACAGTCCTTCTGCACCCAACTCTCCAACATCTGATCTCTGCAACAGTCCTTCTGCACCTCAGTCCGGAAACTCTGCTGTCTCCAACCATCCTTCAGCACCCCAGTCTCCAAACTCTGCTCTCCATAACACTCCTTCTGCACCTCAGTCTCCAAACTCTGCTATATGTAAGATCTTTCTGCAAACCAGTCTCGAAACTCTGCTCTCTCTAACAGCCCTTCTGCACCCCAGTCTCAAAACTCTGCTCTATGTAACAGGCCTTCTGCACCCCAGTCTCGAAACTCTGCTCTCTGTATCAGTCCTTCTGCACCACAGTCGCAAACCTCTGCTCTTTGTAACAGTCCTTCTGCATCTCAGTCTCCTACATCTGCTCTCTGCAACAATCCTTCAACACCCCAGATTCCAACTTCTGGTTTCTGCAACAGTCCTACTACACCCCAGTCTCTGACCTCTGGTATCTGAAACAGTCCTTCTGCACCCCAATCTTCAAATTCTGCTCTCTGTAACAATCTTTTTGTGCCTCAGTCTCCAATATCTACTCTCTGTAACAGTCCCTCTGCACCTCACTCTCCAACAACTGCTCTCTGTATGTACCTTCTTCAACCCAGACTCCAAACTCTGCCCTCTGTAACAGTCTTTCTGCACACCATCTCCCAACTCTCCTCTCCGTAAAAGGCCTTCTGCACCCCAGTCTCTAAAGTCTGTTTGCTATAACAATCCTTCTGCACCCCAGTCTCCAAAATCTGCTCTCTAATAGTCCTGCTGCACCTCGGTCTACAATCTCTGCTCTCTGTAAGATCCTTCTGCAACCTTGTCTAAAAACTCTGCTCTCTTTAACTGTCCTTTTTCACCTCAGTCTCCAAACTCTGTTCTTTGCAACACTCCTTCTGCACCCCAGTCGCCACTCTCTACTCTCTGTAACAGTCTTTATGTACCGCAGTCTTCAAACCCTTCTCTCTGTAACGGTTCTTCAGCACCCCAGTCTCCAACCTCTGCTTTCTGTATCAGTCCTTCTGCACCCCAGTAAACAACCTCTGCTCTCTGTAACAGTCCTTCTGCACCTCAAATCTAAACTCTGCTATCTGCACAGTCCTTATGCGCCCCAATCTTCAACCTCTGCTGTCTGAAAAATTCCTTCTGCACCCCAGTCTGCAACGTATGCTGTGTGTAACAGTCCTTCTGCAGCCAAGTCTCCACCTCTGATCTCTGCAATGATCCTTCTGTACCTCAGTCTTAGAACTCTGCTCTCTGCAACAGTCCTTCTGCACCCCAGTCTTCAAACTCTGTTCTGTGTAACAGTCCTTCTCCACCTCAGTCTTCAACCCCTGCTCACTGCAAGAGTCCTTTTGCACCCCAGTCTCCAACATCTGCTCTCTAAACAGTCCTTCTGCACTTCAGTCTCCAAAATGTGCTCTCTGCAACAGTCCTTCTGAACTCCAGTGTCCACACTCTTATCTCTGCAATGATCCTTCTGCACCCCAGTGTCCAAACTCCGCTCTCTTAAAGACCCTTCTGACCCCAGTTTCCAAACTCTGCTCTCTGTAATATTCCTTCTCCATGCCAGTCTCCAAACTCTGCTTTCTGCAATGGTCCTGCTGCACCCAAGTCTCCAACCTCTGTACTCTTCAACACTCCTTATGCTCCCCAGTCTCCAAACTCTACTCTCTGTAACAGTCCTTCTGTACTGCAGTCTCCGAACTCTGCTCTCTCTAAAGGTCCTTTTGCACGCCAGTCTCCAACCTCTGCTTTCTTTGTCCATCCATCTGAACCTCAGTCTCCAACCTCTGCTCTCTGCGAAAGTCCTTCTGCAACATCTTCTAAAACTTCTGCTTTCTGCAACAGTTTTTCTGAACAACAGTATCAAACATCTGCTCTCTGAAAAAGTCCTTATGTACCCTAGTCTCCAACCTCTGCTCCCTGCAACAGTCCTTCTGTACTGCAGTCTCCAACTTCTGCTCTCTGCAACGAAACTTGTGCACCCTAGTCTACAACTTCTGCTCTCTGCAAAAGTCCTTCTGCACCTCAGTCTGAAAATTTTGCTTTCTGCAACAATCTTTCTTCACCCCAGACTTCAACCTCTGCTCTCTGTAACAGTCGATCTACACCTCAGTCTGAAACCTCTACTCTCTACATGATCCATCTGAAACCCAGTTTCCAATAACTGCTCTCTGTAACTGTCCTCCTGCACCTCAGTCTCCAAACTCTGCTCTCTGTAAGATAATTCTGCCACCTAGTCCCCTAACTTTGCTTTCTATAACAGTCCTTTTGCACCCCAGTCCTCAACCTCTGCTCTATTTAACAGGCAATCTGCACCAAAGTCTGCAAACTCTGCTCTCTTTAACAGGCCTTCTGAACCCCAGTCTCTAAACTCTTCTCTCTGCAACAATCATTCTACACCTCAGTCTCCAACATCTGCTCTCTGTAAGATCCTTCTGCAACCCAGTCTCCCAACTCTGCCCTCTCTAACAGTCCTTCTGCACCCCTTCTCCCAAATCTCCTCTCTGTAACAGGCCTTCTGCACCCAAGTCTCCAAAGTCTGTTCTCTATAACAAGACTTCTGCACCCGACTCTCCAACCACTGCTCTCTGCAACAGTCCTTCTGCGCCCCAGTCTCCAACCTGTGGTCTTTGCAACAGTGCTTCCGCAGCTCAGTCTTAAAACGCTGTTCTCTGCTACGATCCGTTTGCACCTCAGTCTTCAACCTCTACTCTCTATAACAGTCCTTCTGCACCTGAGTCCCCGACATCTGCTCTTTGTTAGATCCTTCTTCAACTCAGTCTCCAAACTCTGTAATCCGTAACAGTCTTTCTAGAGCCCTTCTCCACACTCTGCTCTCCGTAACAGGCCTTCTGCACCCCAGTCTCTAACCTCTGCTCTCTGTAACAATCATTTTGCACCTCAGTCTCCAACCTCTTCTCTCTGCACTGATCTTTCTGCACCCCAGTCTCCAACGTCTCCTCTTCTCAACAGTCCTTCTGCACCTCAGTCTCCAAATTCTGCTCTGGGCAACAGTCCTTCTTTACCCAAGTCTCCAGCCTCTGCTCTCTGCAACAGTACTTCTACACCCCAGTCTTCAACCTCTGCTCTGTGTAACAGTCCTTCTGCACCCCAGTCTTCGACCTCTGCTCTGTGTAACAGTCCTTCTGCACCCCAGTCTCCAACCTCTGCTCTCTGTAACAATCCTTCTACACCCCAGTCTCCAACCTCTGCTCTCTGTAACAGTCCTTCTGCACCATATTCTGAAACCTCTGCTCTCTGTTACAGTCTTTCTATACCGCAGTCTCCAACCTCTGCTCTCTGTAATGGTCCCTCTGTACCCCAATTTCCAACCTCTGTTTCTGTAACAGTCCTTCTTCACCTCAGTCACCAAACTCTGCTCTCTGTAACAGTCCTGCTGCAACTCAGTCTCCAAAGTCTTCTCTCGTTGGACTCCTTCTGCACCTCAGTCTGAAACCTCTACTTCCTGCACGATCCTTGTGCACCCCATTCTCTAATCACTGCTCTCTGAAACATTCGTCCTGCACCACAGTCACCAACCACTGCTCTCTGTAAGATCCTTCTTCAACCCAGCCTGAAAACTCTGCTCTCTATAACAGTCTTTCTGCAACCCAGTCTCCAGCCTCTGCCTTCTGCAACATTCCTTCTTCACCCCAGTCTCCAACCTGTGCTCTCTGTAACAGTCCTTGTGCACCGCAGTCTCCCACCTCTTCTCTCTGTACCGATCCTTCTGCAGCCCAGTCTCCACCTCTGCTCTCTTCAACGATTCTTCTGCAACTCAGTCTCCAACTTCTGCTATTTTCAATGATCCTTCTGCACCCCAGACTCAACCTCTTCTCTCTGTAACTGTTTTTCTGCACCTCAGTCTCCAACTTCTACTCTCAGCAACCGTCCTACTGCACCCCTGTCTCTAACCTCTGCTCTCTACAATGATCCTTATGCACCCCAGTCTCCAACATCTGCTCTCTGCAATAGTCCTTTTGCACCCCTGTCTCCAACGTCTCCTCTGCTTAACACACCTTCTGCACCCCAGTCTCCAACCTCTGTTCTTTGTAAGGTCCTTCTGCACCCCAGTTTCCAAACTCTGCTCTCTGTAACATTCTTCTCCAACTCAGTCTACAACCTCTGCTTTCCTCAAGGGTCCTGCTGCAACCCAGTCTACAACATCTTTTCTGTGCAAGAGTCCTTCTACTTTCCAGTATCAAAACTCTGCTCTCTGTAACAGTCCTTCTGTACCGTAGTCTCCAAACTCTGCTCTCTCTAACAATCCTTCTGCACCCCAGTCTCAAACATCTTCTTTCTGTATAAGTCCTTCTGAACCACGGATTCAAACCTCTGCTTTCTATAACAGTCTTTCTGCACCTTTGTCTCCAACCTCTGAACTCTGCAACTTTACTTCTGCACCCAATTCTCTAACCTCTGCTCTCTGTAACAGTCCTTCTGTACTACAGACTCCAACCTCTGCTCTCTGTAACGGTTCTTCTGCACCCCAGTCTCAACCTCTGCTTTCTGTATCAGTAATTCTGCACCCCAGTCTCCAAACTTTGCTCTCTGTAACATTCTTTCTGCACCTCAGTCTCCAACCTCTGCTCTCTGCGACAGTTCTTCTGAACCCCAGTCTCCAAACTCTGCTTTCAGCAACAGTTCTTCTTAACCCCAGTCTCAAACATCTGCACTCTGAAACAGTTCTTCTATAAACCATTCTCCAAACTCTGCTCTCTGTAACAGTTTTACTATATTGCAGATTCCGAACTCTTCTCTCTGCAACGGTCCTTCTTAACCCCAGTCTCAAAACTCTGCTCTCTGTAACAGTTATTCTGCACCTCAGTCTCCAAATTCTGCTCTCTTCAACAGTCCTCTGCACCCATGTCTCCAACACCTGCACCCTGAAACAGTCCTTCTTCACCTCATCCTCCCACCTCTACAATTTGCAACAGTCCTTCTGCATCCCAGTCTCCAACCTCTTCTCTTTGTAACAATCCCTCTGCACCTCTGTCTGCAGCTCTGCTCTCTGCAATGGTCCATCTGCACCTCAGTCTCCAAACTCCACGCTCTGTAACAGTCCTTCTGAACCTCAGTCTCCAACCTCTGCTCTCTGTAAGATCCTTTTGCAACACAGTCTCCAAACTCTGCCCTCTGTAACAGTCGTTCTGCATCTTTTCACCAAACTCTGCTCTCTATAACAGGCCTTCTGCACCTCAGTCTCTCCAACCTCTGTTCTCTGTAACAGTCCTTCTGCATCCCAGTCTCAAACTTCTGCTCTCTGCAAAGATCCTTCTGCATCCCAGTCTCCAACCTCTGTAATCTCCGACAGTCCTTCTGCACCTTAGTCTGAAAACTCGGTTCTCTGCAACGATCCTTCTGCACCCCAGTCTCCAAACTCTGCTCTCTGTAACAGACTTGTTCCACCTCAGTCTCCAAACTCTGCTCTCAGTAAGATCTTTCTGAAACCCTGTCTTCAAACTCTGCTCTCTGTAACAGTCCTTCTGCACCCCAGTCTACAACCCCTGCTCTCTGCCACAGTCTTTCTAAAACCCAGTTTCCAACCTCTGCTCTCTGCAACAGTCTTTCTGCACCCCAGTATCCAACTTCTGTTCTCTGTAACAATCTTTCTTTACATCAGTTCCCAAACTCTGACCTCTGCAATGGTCCTATTGCACCCCAGTCTCTAGTCTCTTCTCTCTGGCACGATCCTTCTTCACCCCAGTCTCAAACCACTGCTCTCTGTAACAGTCGTCCTGCACCTCAGTCACCAACCTCTGCTCTCTGTAAGATTCTTCTGCAACCAAGCCTCAAAACTCTGCTCTCTATAACAGTACTTCTTCAACCCAGCCTCAAAACTCTGCTCTCTATAACAGTCCTTCTGCAACCCAGTCTCCAACCTCTGCTCTCTGTAGCAGGCCTTCTGCACCCCAGTCTCCAAAATCTGCTCTCTGAAACAGTTCTTCTGCACGTCAGTCTCCAACCTCTCCTCTCTTTAACGGTTCTTCTTCACCCAGGCTCCCACCTCAGCTTTCTGTATCATAATTCTTCAAACCAATCTCCAACGTCTACTATGTGTAACAATCCTTCTTCATCTCAGTTTTCAAACTCTGCTCTCTGCAACAGTCCTTCTGCACCCCAGTCTCCAAACTTTGCTTTCTGCAACATTCCTTCTGATCCCCAGAATTTAACCTATTCTCTCTGTAACAGTTCTTCTGCACCCCAGTCTCCCAACTCTGCTCTCTGTAACGATCCTTCTGCACCCCAGTCTCCAACTCTGCTCTCTGCAATGATTCTTCTGCAACTCCGTCTCCAAATTCTGCTGTCTTCAACGATCCTTCTGCACCTCACTCTTTAAACTCTGCTCTCTGTAACAGTTTTTCTGCACCTCAGTCTTCAACCTCTGCTCTCTGCAACCGTCCTTCTGCACCCCAGTCTCCAACCTCTGGTCTCTGAAACGATCCTTCTGCACCCCAGTCTCCAACGTCTCCTCTTCTTAACAGTCCTTCTGCACCCGAGTCTCCAACCTCTGTTCTCTGTAACAGGCCTTCAGCACCCCAGTCTCCAAACTCTGCTCTCTGCAACAGTCTATCTGCACCTCAGTCTCCAAACTCTGCTCTCTGTAAGATACTTCTGCACCCTAGTCTCCAAACTCTCCTCTCTGTAACAGTCCTTCTGAACCTCAGTATTCAACCTCTGCTCTCTGTAAAAAACCTTCTGCACCTCAGTCTCAAAACTCTGCTCTCTGCAACGGTTCTTCTTCACCCCAATCACCAACCTCTGTTCTCTGCAACAGTCCTTCTGCACCCCAATCTCCAACCGCTGCTCTCTGTAACAGTCCTTCTATACCTCAGTCTCCAAACTCTGCTCTCTGTAACGGGCCTTCCGCACCCCAGTCTCCAATCTCTGCTTTGTGTATCAGTCGTTCTGAAACCCAGTCTCCAAACTCTGCTCTCTGTAACAGTCCTTCTGAACCTCAGTCTCCAAACTCTGCTCTCTGTAACAGTCTTTCTGCACACCAGTCTCAAATCTATGCTCTGTGCAACATTTTTTCTGCACCCCAGTATCCAACCTACGCTCTCTGTAACTGTCCTTATGCACCCCAGTCTCTAAACTATGCTCTCTGTAAGATCCTCCTGCACTTCAGTCTCCAACCGCTGCTCTCTGCAACGATACTTCTACACCCCAGTCTTCAAACTCTGCTCTCTGTAATAGTCCTTCTGCACCTAAGTCTCTAATCTCTGCTCTCTGTAAAAATCTTTTTGCAACTCAATCTCCAACGTTTGCTCTCTGTAACTGTCCTTCTGCACTTTAGTATCCAACCTCTGCTCTCTGTAATGATCCTTCTGCACTGCAGTCTCCAACCTTTGCTCTCTGTTACAGTTCTTCTACACCCCAGTTTTCAAGCTCTACTCTCTGTTACAGTCCTGCTGCACCCGAATCAAACCTCTGCACTCTTTAACAATCCTTCTGAACCCCAGTCTCAAAACTCTGCTCTCTTTAACAGTTCTTCTGAAGCAGAATCTCCAAATTCTGCTCTCTGTAACACTCCTTATGCAACCCAGTCTCCATCATTTGCTCTCTGTAAGAATCCTTCTGCACCCCAGTCTCCAACCTCTGCTCTCTGTAAAAGTCCTTCTGCACCTCAGTCTCTAACCTCTGCTCTCTGTAACAGTCATTCTGCATCCCAGTCTCCAACATCTGCTCTCTGCAATTATCCTTCTTCTCCCCAGGATCCAACCTCTGCTCTCTGAAATGGTCCTTCTGCACCTCAGTCTCCAAACTCTGATCTCTGTAACAGTCCTTCTGTACCGCAGTCTCCAACCTCTTCTCTCCGTAACGGTCCTTCTGCACCCCAATTGCCAACCTCTTCTTTCTATAATAGTACTTCTGCACCTCAGACTCCAACTTATGCTCTCTGTAACAGTCCATCTGCACCTAAGTCTGAAATCTCTGCTCTCTGCAACGATCCTTCTGTACCCCAGTCTCCAAACTGAGCTATCTGTAACAGTCCTTCTGCACCCCAGTCTCCAACCTCTGCTCTCTATAAAACCCCTTCTGCACTCCAGTTGCCAAACTCTGCTCTCTGTAACAGGCCTTCTGCACTCCAGTCTCCAACCTCTTCTCTCTGGAACGATCTTTCTGCACCTCAGTTTCCAACCTCTACTCTCTGCAACAGTTATTCTGCACCTTAGTCTCCAACCTCTGCTCTCTGTAAGATTCTTGTGCACCTCAGTCTCCAACCTCTGCTCTCTGTATAAGTCCATATGCACCCCAGTATCCAACTTCTGCTTGTTGTAACGATTTTAGGCACCTAAATCTCCAACTTCAGCTTACTGCATCAGTACTTCTGCACCCCAGTCTCCAAACTCTGTGCTTAGCAACAGTCCTCTGCACCACAGTCGCCAAAGTCTGCTTTCTGTATCAGTTCCTCTGTACCTCAGTCTCCAACCTCTGCTCTCTGTAAGAGTCCTTCTGCACCTCAGTCTACAAACTCTGCTCTCTGTAACAGTCCTTCTGCAACCTAGTCTCCAACCTCTACTCTCTGCAACATTTCTTCTGCACCCCAGTCACCAACCTGTTCTCTCTGAAACTATCCTTTTGCACCCCAGTCTCAAACATCTGCTCTCTGTAAGTATCGTTCTCCACCATAGTCTCCAACCTCTGCTCTCCTCAACCATCATTCCGCACCTCAGTCTTCAACCTCTGCTCTCTGCACCGATCCTTCTGCACACCACTCTTCAACCACTGGTCTCTGTAACAGTCCTTATGCAGCTCAGTCTCCAACCTATGCTCTCTGTAAGATACTTCTGCACACCAGTCTACAAGATCTGCTCTCTGCAATGATCCTTTAGAACCCCAGTCTCCAAACTCTGCTCCCTGTAACAGTCCTTCTGTACCACAGTCTCCAAACTCTGCTCTCTGTAACGGTCCTTCTACACCCCAGTCTCCAACCTCTAATTTCTTTATTAGTCTTTCTGCACCCGAGTCTCCAAACTCTCCTCTCTGTAACAGTTCTTCTGCACCTCAGTCTTCAAACTCTGCACTCTGCGACAGTCCTCTGCACCCCAATTTCCACCCTCTGCTCTCAGTAACAGTTCTTCTGCATGACAATTTCCAAACTCTGCTCTCTGTAACACTCCTTCTGCACTCCAGTCTCCACCCTGTGATCTCTGTAACAATTCGTCTGGACATCAGTCTCCAACCTCTGCTCTCTACAACGTTCCTTCTGCTCCGCAGTCTCCTAACTCTACTCTCTGTAAAAGTCTTTCTTAACCTCAGTCTCAAAACTCTACTCTCTGTAAGATCCTTCTGCAACAAATTGTCCAAACTCTGCTCTCTGTAACAGTCCTTCTGCACCCTAATCTCCAAACTCTGCTCTCTGTAACAGGCCTTCTGCACCCAAGTCTGCAACCTCTGCTCTCTGCAGTGATCCTTCTGAACCCCAGGATCCAACATATGCTCTCTGCAACAGTACTTCTGCACCTAAGTCTGAAAACGCTGCTCTCTGCAACAATCTTTCTGCACCCCAGTCTGAAACTCTGCTCTTGTAACACTTCTTCTGCACCTCTGTCTCCAAAATGCTCTCTGTAAGATCCTTCTGCAAGCCAGTCTCGAAACTGTGCTATCTGTAACAGTCCTTCTGCACCCCAGTCTCCAACCTCTGCTCTCTTCAACAGTCCTTCTGCACCCCAGTCTCCGACCTCTACTCTCTGTAAGATCCTTCTGCACCACAATCTCCAACCTCTTCTCTCTGTATCAGTCATTCTGCACCCACGTCTCCAAAATCTGCTCTCTGCAATATTTCTTCTGCACCCGAGTCTACAAATTGTGCTCTCTGTAACAGTCCTTCTGCACTCCAGATTCCATCATCTGCTCTCTGTAATGATCCTTCTTCTACCCAGGCTCTAAACTCTGCTTTCTGTAATAGGTCTTCTGCACCCCAATCTCCAAACTCTGCTCTAGGTAAGAGGCCGTCTGCACCCCAGTCACAAACCTCTTCTCTCTGCAACGATCCTTCTGCACCTCAGTCTCCAACTTCTGCTCTCTAAAACAGTCCTTCTGCACCTCAGTCTGAAAACTCTGCTCTCTGCAAATATCTTTCTGCACCCGAGTTTCCAACCTTTGCTCTCTGTAACAGTCCTTCTGAACCTCAGTCTCCAAAATGCTCTCTGTAAGATCCTTCTGAAACCTAGTTTCGAAATTTTGCTATCTGTAAGGGTCCTTCTGCACCCCAGTCTGCAAACTCTGTTCTCTGTAACAAGCCTTCTGCACCCCGGTCTCCAATCTCTGCTCTCTGTAACAGGCCTTCTGCACCCCAGTCTCCAACCTCTGCACACTGCAACAGTCCTTCTTCATCCCCGTAACCAAACTCTGCTCTGTGTAACGATCTTTCTACACCTTAGTTTCCAACCTCTTCTCTCTGCAACGATCATTCTTCACCTCAGTCTCCAACCTCAGTGCTCTGCAACAGTCCTTCTGCACCCCAGTCTCCAACCTCTGCTCTCTGTAACAGTCCTTCTGCACCCCAGTCACCAACCTCTGCACTCTCCAACAGTCCTTCTTCATCCCAGTAACCAAACTCTGATCTGTGTAACGATCCTTCTGAACCTTAGTTTCCAACCTCTGCTCTCTGCAACGATCCTTCTGCACCCCAGTCTCCATACTCTGTTCTCTGCAGCAGTCATTCTGCACCCCACACTACAAAATCTGCTCTCTGTAACAGTCTTTCTGCACCCCAGTCTCCAAACTCTACTTTCCGTATCAGTTATTCTGCACCCCCGTCTAAAAACTCTGCTATCTTTAACAGTCCTTCTGCACCTCAGTCTCCAACCTCTGCTCTCTGCAACAGTCCTTCTGCACCCCAATCTCCAACCTCTACTCTCTGCAAAAATTTTTCTACCCACCAGTCTCCAACATCTGCTCTCTGCAACGATCCTTCTGCATCCGAGTCTCCAATGTCTGCTATCTGCAACAGTCCTTCTACACCCCAGTCTCAAACCTCTGCTCTCTGCTACAGTCCTTCGGCACCCCAGTCTCCAAACTCTGCTCTCTGCAACATCTCTTCTGCACCCCAGTCTTAAAACTGTGCTCTCTGTAACTATCCTACTGCACCCCGGTCTCCAAACTCTGCACTCTGTAGCGATCCTTCTGCACCTTAGTCTCCAAACTCTGCTCTCTGCAACGATTCTTCTGCACCCCAGTCTCCAACGTCTGTTTTATGCAACAGTACTTCTAACACAGTCTCCAGCCTCTGCTCTCTGTAACATCCATCTGCACCCCAGTTTCCAAACTCTGCTCTCTGTGACATTCCTTCTGCACCCCAGTCTCCACACTCTGCTCTTTATAACGGTACTTCTGTACCGCAGTCTCCAACCTATGCTTTCTGCAACAATCCTTCTGCACCCCAGTCTCCAAAGTTTGCTATCTATAACAATTCTTTTGCACACAGTCTCCAACCTCTGCTCTCTGCAACAGGTCTTCTGCACCCCAGTCTCCAAACTCTGCTCTCTGTAACAGGCCTTCTGCACCCCAGTCTCCAACCTCTTCTCTCTGCAACGATCCTTCTGCACCTCGGTCTCCAACCTCTGTTTTCTGTAAAAGTCCTTCTGTACAGCAGTCTCCAACCTATTCTCTCTATAACGGAACTTCTGCACCCCAATTGCCAACCTCTGCTTCCTGAAACCTTCCTTCTGCACCTGAGACTCCAATCTCTGTTCTCTGTAACAGTCCTTCTAAGCCTCAGTCTGAAAACTCTGCTCTCTGCAACAATCCTTCTAAACCCCAGTCTCCAAACTGTGCTATCTGCAACAGTCCTTCTGCACCCCAGTCTCCAACCTCTGCTCTCTGTAAGATCCTTCTGCACCCCGTTCTCCAAACTTTGCACTCTGTAACAGTCATTCTGAACCTCAGTCTCCAATCTCATCTCTCTGCAACGGCCCTTCTGCACCCCAGTATCTAACCTCTGTTTTCTGAAGGCTACACCCCAGGCTACAAACTATGCTCTCTGTAACAGTCTTACTGCACCCCAGTCTCCAATCTCTACTTTCCGTATCAGTTATTCGGCACCTGAGTCTAAAACCTCTGCTCTCTGTAACAGTCATTCTTCACCTCAGTGTCCAAACTCTGCTGTTCGCAACAGTCCTTTTTCACCCCAGTCTCCAACTTCTGTTCTGTGCAAAAGTCCTTCTACACACCAGTCTCCAACATCTGCTCTCTGCATCGATCCTTCTGCATCCCAGTCTCCAACGTCTGCTCTCTGCAACAGTCCTTCTACACCCCAGCCTCCAAATTCTGCTCTCTGCTACAGTCCTTCTGCACCCCAGTCTCCAACCACTGCTCTCTTCAACATTTCTTCTGCACCCCAGTCTCCAACCTGTGATCTCTGTAACTATCCTACTGCACCTCAGTCTCCAATGTCTGCTCTCTGCAATATTTCTTCTGCACCCGAGTCTACAACTTGTGCTCTCTGTAACAGTCCTTCTGCACCCCAGATTCCAACATCTGCTCTCGGCAATGATCCTTCTTCTACCCAGTCTCCAAACTCTGCTCTCTCTAGAAGTCCTTTTGTATCGCAGTCTCCAACCTCTACTCTTTGTAAAGGTCCATCTGCTCCCCGATTGCCAACCTCTGCTTTCTGTAACAATCTTTCTTTACCCCAGTCTCCAAACTCTTCTCTCTGCAACGATCCTTCTACACCTCAGTCTCCTAACTCTGCTCTCTGTAAAAGTCCTTCTGCACCTCAGTCTCCATTTTTTTCTCTCTGTAATGGTCCTTCTGAACCCCAGTATCCAATTTCTGCTCTCTGTAACAATTCATCTGCACTTCTGTGTCCAACGTCTGCTCTCTGTAACAGTCCTTCTGCACCCCAGTCTCCAAACTCTTCTTTCTGTAACAGTCCTTCTATACTGCAGTCTCCAACCTCTTCTCTCTATAACGGTCATTCTGCACCCCAATTGCCAACCTCTTCTTTCTGAAACAGTTCTTCTTCACCTCAGACTCTAACCTCTTCTCTCTGTAACAGACCTTCTAAGCCTCAGTCTGAAACCTCTGCTGTCTGCAACAATCCTTCTAAACCCCAGTCTCCAAAATCTGATCTCTCTAAAAGTCCTTCTGCACCTCAGTCTCCAACCTTTGCTATCTGTAATGGTCCTTCTGTACCCCAGTCTCCAAACTCTGCTCTCTGTATCAATCCTTCTTAACCTCAGTCTCCAATGTCTGCTCTCTGTAACAGTCGTTCTGCACCCTAGTCTCCAACATCTGCTCTCTTCAACGTTCCTTCTGCTCCAAAGTCTCAAAACTCTGCTCTCTCTAACAGTCCTTCTGTACCGCGGTCTCCAAACTCTTCTCTCTATAACTGTCCTTCTGCACCCCAAATGCGAACCTCTGCTTTCTGTAACAGTCCTTCTGAGCCTCAGTCTGAAACCAGTGCTTTCTGCAACAATCCTTCTGCACCCCAGTCTCCAAACAGTGCTATCTATAAAAATCCTTTTGCACCCCAGTCTCCAACCTCTGCTCTCTGCAACAGGTCTTCTGAACCCCAGTCTCCAAACTCTGCTCTCTGTAACAGGCCTCCTGCAACCCAGTCTCCAACCTCTTCTCTCTGCAAAGATCCTTCTGCACCTCGGTCTCCAACCTCTTTTCTCTGCAACAGTCCTTCTGAACCGCAGTCTCCAACCTCTGCTCTCTGCAATGATTTTTCTGCATTCCAGTCTCCAACAACTGCTCTCTGCAACAGTCCTTCTGCACCCCAGTCTCCAACCTCTTCTCTCTGCTACAGTACTTCTGATTCCCAGTCTGAAACCTCTGTTCTCTGCAAAATTTCTTCTGCACCCAAGTCTCCAACCTGTGCTCTCTTTAACTGTCCTGCTGCACCCCAGTCTCCAAACTCTGCTCTCTGTACCGATCCTTCTTCACCTCATTCTCCAACCTCTGCTCTCTGCAACGATCCTTCTGCACCACAGTCTCCATTCTCTGCTCTCTGTAAGAATCCTTTTGCACCGCAGTCTCCAATCTCTCCTCTCTCTAATAGTCCTTCTGCACCAAAGTCTCCAAGTTCTGCAATCTGTAAGAGTCCTTCTGCACCCCAGTCTCAAACCTCTGCACTCAGAAATGATCGTTCTGCACCTCAGTCTCCAACCTCTGCTCTCTTTAATAGTACTTCTGAACACAGTCTCCAATATCTGCTCTCTACAATGATCCTTCTTTTCCCCAGGCTCCAACCTATGCTCTCTGCAATCGTCCTTCTACATCCCAGTTTCCAAAATCTGCTCTCTGTAACAGTCCTTCTGCACCTCAGTCTGAAAACTCTGCTTTCTGTAACAGTCTTTCTGCACTCCAGTCTCTAAACTCTTTTCTCTGCAACGATCCTTCTGAACCTTAGTCTCCATCCTCTCCTCTCTGCAACAGTCCTTCTGCACCCCAGTCTCCAGACTCTACTCTCTGTAACACTCCTTCTGCACCCCAGTCTCAAAACTCTTCTCTCTGCAACGATCCTACTTCTCCCCAGGCTCCAACATCTGCTCTCTGGAATCGTCCTTTTACATCTCACTTTCCAAAATCTGCTCTCTGTAACAGTCCTTCTGCACCTCAGTCTCCAAACTCTGCTCTATGAAACTTTTCTTCTGCACCCCTGTCTCTAACCTCTGCTCTCAGTAACAGTGCTTCTGAATTCCAATCTCCAAACTCTGCTCTCTGTAACACTCCTTCTGCACCCCAGTCTCCAAACTATTCTCTCTGCAACGATTTTTCTGCACCTCAGTCTCCAACCTCTGCTCTCTGTAAAAGTCCTTCTGCACCTCAGTCTGCATTTTTTGCTCTCTGTAATGGTCCTTCTGCACCCCAGTCTCAAATCTCTGCTCTTTGTAACAATCCTTCTGCACCTCTCTGTCCAACATCTGCTCTCTGTAACAGTCCTTCTTTACTGCAGTCTCCAACCTCTTCTCTCTATAATGGTACTTCTGCACCCCAATTGCCAACCTCTGCTTTCTGAAGCCGTCCTTCTGCACCTGAAACTCCAAACTCTGCTCTCTGTAACAGTCCTTCTAAGCCTCAGTCTGAAACCTCTGCTCTCTGCAACAATCTTTCTAAACCCCAGTCTCCAAACTGTGCTATCTGTAACAATCCTTCTGCACCCCAGTCTCAAACATCTGCTCTCTGTAACAGGCCTTCTTCACCCCACTCTCCAACCTTTTCTCTCTGCAACGATTGTTCTGCACCCCAGTCTCCAAACTCTGCTCTCTGCGACAATCCTTCTGCACCTCAGTTTCCAACCACTGCTTTCTGCAAGCATCATTCTGCACCACAGTTTCCAACCTCTGCACTCTGTAACAGTCCTTTTACATCTTGTCTCCAAACTCTGGTCTCTGTACCAATCCTTCTGCACCTCAGTCTCCAACCTCTGCTCTCAGTAACAGTTCTTCTGCACCCCAATCTCGATTCTCTGCTCTCTGGAACAGTCTTTCTGCACCCCAGTCTCCAAACTCTTTTCTCTGCAACGATTCTTCTAAACCTCAGTCTCCAACCTCTTCTCTCTGCAACAGTCCTTCTGCACCACAGTCTCCAGACTCTGCTCTCTGTAAGATCCTTTTGCATTCCTTTCTCCGAACCTTCCAGTTTGAAACAGTCCTTCTGCACCCCAGTATCCAACCTCTGCTCTCTCTAAAAGTCCATCTGCCCCTCAGTCTCCAACCTTTGCTCTCTGTAATGGTACTTCTGTACCCCAGTCTCCAAACTCTGCTCTCTGTATCAATCCTTCTGCACCTCAGTCTCCAACATCTGCTCTCTGTACCAGTCCTTCTGCATCCTAGTCTCCAACATCTGCTCTCTACAAGGGTCCTTCTGTACCGCAGTCTCCAACCTCTTCTCTCTATAACGGTCCTTCTGCACCTCAATTGCCAAACTCTGCTTTCTGTAACAGTAATTCTGCACCTCAAATTCCAAACTCTGCTCTCTGTAACAGTCCTTCTAAGCCTCAGTCTTAAACCTCTGCTGTCTGCAACGATCCTTCTGCACCCCAGTCTCCAACCTCCTCTCTCTAACACGTCTTCTGCACCCGAGTCTTCAAACTCTGCTATCTGTAACAGGCCTTCTGCACCCCAGTCTCCAACCTCTTCTCTCTGCAACGATCTTTCTGCACCTCAGTCTCCAACCTCTGCTCTTTGCAACAGTCCATCTGCACCCCAGTGTCCAACCTCTTCTTGCAGCTACAGTACTTCTGAAACCCAGTCTCCAACCTCTTCTCTCTGCAACATTTCTTCTGGAGCCAAGTCTCTAACCTGTGCTTTCTGTAACTGTTCTGCTGCACCCCAGTCTTTAACCTCTGCTCTCTGCAGCAGTCCTTTTACACCCCAGTAACCAAATACTGCTCTGTGTAACGATCCTTCTGCACCTTAGTTTCCAACCTCTGCTCTCTGAAACGATTCTTCTGCACCCCAGTCTCCAACCTCTGATCTCTGTATCAGTCCTTCTGCACCACAGTCTCCAAACTTTGCTCTCTGCCAAAGTCCTTATGCACCCAAGTCTTTAATCTCTGCTGTCTGTAACATTTCTTCTACACCCCAGTCTCCAACCTGTGCTCTCTGTAACAGTCCTTATGCACCCCAGTCTCCAACATCTGCTCTCTGCAATGATCCTTCATCTATCCAGTCTCCAAACACTGCTCTCTGTAAAAGTCCTTTTGTATCGCAGTCTCCAACCTCTTCTCTTTGTAAAGGTCCATCTGCTCCCCAATTGCCAACCTGTGTTTTCTATAACAGTCCTTCTTCACCCCAGTCTCCAGACTCTTCTCTCTGCAACGATCTTTCTACACCTCAGTCTCCAACTTCTGCTCTCTGTAAAAGTCCTTCTGCACCTCAGTATTCATCCTTTGCTCTCTGTAATGGTCCTTCTGCACCCCAGTCTCCAATCACTGCTCTCTGTAACAATCCTTCTGCACCTCTGTCTCCATCGTCTGCTCTCTGTAACAGTCCTACTGTACCAGGTCTCCCACATCTGCTCTCTGCAATGGTCCTTCTGCACCCCAGTCTCCAAGCAATTCTATCTATAATGCTCATTCTGCACCCCAATTTTCAAACTCTGCTCTCTGTAACAGTCCTTCTAAGCCTCAGTCTGAAACTTCTGCTCTCTGCAACAATCCTTCTAAACAACAGTCTCCAAACTGTGCTATCTGCAACAATCCTTCTGCACCCCAGTCTCCAATATTTGCTCTCTGTAACAGGTATTCTGCAACCCTGTCTCCAAACTCTGCTCTCTGTAACAGGCCTTCTTCACCCCATTCTTTAACCTTTGCTCTCTGCAAAAGTCCTTCTACACCCCAGTCTCCAACCTCTGCTTTCTTCAACTATCCTTCTGCATCCAGTCTCTAACGTCTGCTCTCTGCAAGATCCTTCTGCACCCCGTTCTCCATACTTTGCTCTCTGTAACAGTCATTCTGCACGTCAGTATCAAACCTCATCTCTCTGAAACGGCCCTTGTGCACCTCAGTATCCAACCTCTGTTCTCTGTAGCTGTCCTTCTGCACCCAGGCTACAAACTCTGCTCTCTGTAACAATCCCTATGCACCCCAGTCTCCAAACTCTATTTTCCGTATCAGTTATTCTGCAACCCAGTCTAAAACCTCTTCTGTCTGTAACATTCTTTCTGCACCACAGTCTCCAACCTCTGCTCTCTGCAACAGTCCATCTGAAACCCAGTCTCCAACCTCTGCTCTCTGCAAACGTCTTATTATATTTGAGTATTCAACATCTGCTCTCTGCACGGATCTTTCTGCATCCCAGTCTCCAACGTCTGCTCTCTGCAACAGTCCTTCTACACCCCAGTCTCCAACATCTTCTCTCTGCTAAGTCCTTCTGCACCCCAATCTCCAACCTCTGCTCTCTGCAACATTTTTTCTGCACCCCAGTCTCCAACCTGTGCTCTCTGAAACTATTTTACTGCACCCCGGTCTCCAGACTCTGCTCTCTGTAACAATCCTTCTGCACTTCAGTCTCCAAACTCTGCTCTCTGCAACGGTCCTTCTGCATCCCGGTCTCCAAACTCTGCTCTCTGTAACAGTCCTTCTGTACAGCAGTCTCCAACCTCTTCTCTCTATAACGTTCCTACTGCACCCCAATTTCCAAACTCTGCTCTCTGTAACAGTCCTTCTAAGCCTCAGTCTGAAACTTCTGCTCTCTGCAACAATCCTTTTAAACCCCAGTCTCCAAACTCTTCTATCTGTAACAATCCTTCTGCACCCCGGACTCCAATATCTGCTCTCTGTAACAGGTCTCCTACAATACAGTCTCCAAACTCTGCTCTCTGCAAAAGTCTTTCTACACCCCAGTCTCCAACCTCTGCTCTCTGCAATGATCCTTCTGCACGCCGTTCTCCAAACTTTGCTCTCTGTAACAGTCATTCTGCACCTCAGTCTCCAACCTCATCTCTCTGCAATGGCCCTTGTGCACCCTAGTATCCAACCTCTGTTCTCTGCAGCTGTCCTTCTGCACCCCAGACTACAAACTCTGCTCTCTGTAACACTCCTTCTGCACCCGAGTCTCCAAACTCTACTTTCCGTATTAGTTATTCTGCACCCCAGTCTAAAATCTCTGCTGTCTGTAAAAGTCCTTCTGCACCCCAGTATCCAACATCTTCTCTCTGCAACGATTTTTCTGCATCCCAGTCTCCAACCTCTGCTGTCTGCAACAGTCCATCTGCACCCCAGTCTCCAACCTCTGCTCTCTGCAAACGTCTTATTATACCCCAGTATGAAACATCTTCTCTCTGCAACGATCTTTCTGCATCCCAGTCTCCAACGTCTGCTCTCTGCAACAGTCCTTCTACACCCCAGTCTCCAACCTCTGCTCTCTTCTACAATCCTTCTGCACCCCAGTCTCCAACCTCTGCTCTCTGCAACATTTCTTCTGCAACGCAGTCTCCAACCTGAGCTCTCTGAAACTATCCTACTGCACCCCAGTCTCCAAACTCTGCTCTCTGTAGCAATCTTTCTGCACCTCAGTCTCCATCCTCTACTCTCTGCAACGATCCTTCTGCAACCCAGTCTCCCACATCTGCTCTCTGCAACGGTCTTTCTGCACCCCAGTCTCCAAACCCTTTTCTCTGTAACAGTCATTCTGTACGGCAGTCTCTAACCTATTCTCTCTATATCGGTAATTCTGCACCGCAATTTTCAAACTCTGCTAACTTTAACAGTCTTTCTAAGCCTCAGTCTCAAACTTCTACTCTCTGCAACAATCCTTCTAAACCCCAGTCTCCAAACTGTGCTATCTGAAACAATCCTTCTGCACCCCAGTCTCAAACATCTGCTCTCTGTAACAGGTCTTCCGCAACTCAGTCTCTAAAGTCTGCACTCTGTAACAGGCCTTCTGCACCCCTGTCTCCAACCTCTGCTCTCTGCAAACGTCTTATTATACCCCAGTATCCAACATCTGCTCTCTGCAACGATTCTTCTGCATCCCTCTCCAACGTCTGCTTTCTGCAACAGTCCTTATACACCCCAGTCTCCAACCGCTGCTCTCTGCTACAGTCCTTCAGCACCCCAGTCTCCAACCTCTGCTCTCTTCAACGTTTATTTTGCACTCCAGTCTCCAACCTGTTCTCTCTGAAACTATCCTACTGCACCCCGGTCTTCAAACTCTGCTCTCTGTAAAGATCCTTTTGCACCTCAGTCTCCAACCTCTGCTCTCTGCAATGATCGTTCTGCATCCTAGTCTCCAAACTCTGCTCTCTGCAACAGTCCTTCTGCAACACAGTCTCCAAACTCTGCTCTCTGTAACAGTCCTTCTGCAAATCAGTGTCAAACCACTGCTCTCTGTAAGGATCCTCCTGCACCTCATGTCCAATCTCTGCTCTTTGTAAGAGGCCTTCTGCACCACAGTCTCCAACCTCTGCTTTCTGTAACAGTTCTTCTGAACCCCAATCTCCAAACTCTGCGCTCTGTAACAATCTTTCTGCACCCCAGTCTCCATCCTCTTCTCTCTGTAAGAATTCTTTGACACCCCTGTCTCCAAACTTTCCTCTTCGTAAAATTTCTTCTGCACCTCAGTATCCAACCTCTCTAATCTGTAACGGTCTTACTGCACCCCAGTCTCCAAAATCTGCTCTCTGTATCAGTCCTTCTGCACCTAAGTCTCCAAACTCTGCTCTCTGCAACATTTCTTCTGCACCCTAGTCTCCAACCTGTGCTCTCTGTGAAAGTCCTTCTGCACCCCAGTCTTCAACATCTGCTCTCTTCAACGATCCTTCTTCTATCCAGTCTCCAATCTCTGCTCTCTGTAAAAGTCCTTTTGTATTACAGTCTCCAACCTCTTCTCTTTGTAACGGTCCATCTGCTCCCCAATTGCCAACCTCTGCTTTCTGTAAGAGTCCTTCTGCACCCCAGTCTCCAATCTCTGCTCTCTGTAACAATCCTATTGCACCTCTGTCTCCAACGTCTGCTGTCTATAACAGTCCTTCTGCACCCAAGTCTCCAAACTCTGCTCACTGTAACATTCTTTCTGGACCGCAGTCTCCAACCTCCTTTCTCTATAACGGTACTTCTGCACCGAAATTGCCAACCTCTGTTTTCTAAAACAGTCCTTCTGCACCTCAAACTCAAACCTCTGCTCTCTGTAAAAGTTTTTCTAAGACACAGTCTGAAACCCCTGCTCTCTACAGCAATCTTTTTAAACCCCAGTCTTCAAACTGTGCTATCTGTAACAATCCTTCTGCACCCCAGTCTCAAACATCTGCTCTCTGTAACAGGTCTTCTGCAACTCAGTTTCCAAAGTCTACTCTCTGTAACAGGCCTTCTGCACCACAGTCTCCAACCTCTTCTCTCTGCAATGATTCTTATGCAAGTCAGTCTCCAACCTCTGCTCTCTGCAACAGTCCTTCTGCACCCCAGTCTCCAAACTTTGCTCTCTGTAACAGTCATTCTGCACCTCAGTCTCCAACCTCATCTCTCTGCAACGGCCCTTCTGCACCCCAGTATTCAACCTCTGTTCTCTGCAGCAGTCCTTCTGCAACACAGGCTTCAAACTCTTTTCTCTGTAACAATCCTCCTGCACCCCTGTCTCCAAACTCTACTTTTAGTATCAGTTATTCTGCACCTCAGTCTGAAAACTCTTCTCTCTGTAACAGTCCTTCTGCACCTCAGTGTCTAAACTCTGCTCTCTGCAACAGTCCTTCTGCACCCCAGTCTCAAACTTCTGCTCTGTGCAAAACTCCTTCTACACACCAGTCTCCAACATCTGCTCTCTGCAACGATCCTTCTGCATCTGTCTCTAATATCTGCTCTCTGCAACAGTCCTTCTACACCCCAGTCTCCAACCTCTGCTCTCTGGAACAGTCCTTCTGCACCCTAGGCTCCAACCTCTGCTCTCTTCAACATTTCTTCGGCACCCCAGTCTCCAACCTGTGCTTCCTGTAACTATCATACTGCACAACAGTCTCAAAACTCTGCTCTCTGTAGCGATCCTACTGCACCTCAGTTTCCAACCATTGCTCTCTGCAATGATCCTTCTGCACCCCAGTCTCCAATGCCTGTTCTCTGCAACAGTCATTCTGACCCCAGTCTCCAGCCTCTGCTCTCTGTAACATCCTTCTGCACCCCTGTTTCCAAACTGTGCTCTTGGTTACATTTCTTCTGCACCCCAGTCTCCACCGTCTGCTCTTTGTAACAGTACTTCTGTACCGCAGTCTCCAATCTCTGCTCACTGCAACATTTCTTCTGCACCCCTGTCTCCAAACTGTGCTCTTTGTAACTTTCTTTCTGACCCCAGTCTCCAAGTTCTGCTCTCTGTAACGATCCTTCTGCACCTCAGTCTCCAACCTCTGCTTTCTTCAACGATCCTCCTGAACCACAGTTTGCAAACTCTGCAGTCTTAACAGTCATTCTACACCTAGTCTCCAAAATCTTCTGTCTGTACCAATCCTTCTGCAATTCAGTCTCCAACCTCTGCCCTCTGTAATAGTCTTTCTGCATCTCAGTCTCCGAGCTCTGCTCTCTGTAACAGTCTTTCTGCACCTCAGTCTCCAACCTCTGCTCTCTGTAACAGGCATACTGCACCCCAGTCTCCAACATCTGCTCTTTGTAACAGTTCTTCTGCATCCCAATCTCGAAACTCTGCTTTCTGTAACAGTCTTTCTGCACCCAAGTCTCCAAAATCTTTTCTCTGCAAGGATCCAGTCTCCAACCTCTGCTCTCTGCAACAGTCATTCTGCACCCCAGTCTCCAGATTCTGCTCTCTGTAAGATCCCTTTGCAACTCTTTCTCCAAACTCTCCTTTCTGTAACAGTCCTTTTTCACCCCAGTATCCAAACTCTGCTCTCTGTAAAAGTCCTTCTGCACCTCAGTCTCCAAACTTTGCTCTCTGTAATGGTCCTTCTGTACTGCTGTCTCCAATCTCTGCTCTCTGTATCAATTCTTCTGCACCTCAGTCTCCAATGTCTGCTCTCTGTAACAGTCCTTATGCACCCTAGTCTCCAACATCTGCTCTCTACAATGGTCCTTCTGCAATAAAGTCTTCAAACTCTGCTCTCTCTAACAGTGCTTCTGTACTGCAGTCTCCAAACTATTCTCTCTATAACGGTCCTTCTGCACCCCAATTGCCAAAGTCTGCTTTCTGTAACAGTCCTTCTGCACCTCAGATTCCAAACTCTGCTCTCTGTATGAGTCCTTGTAAGCCTTTGTCTGAAAACTCTGATTTCTGCAACAATCCTTCTGCTCCCCAGTCTCCAACCTCTGCTCTCTGTAACAGGTCTTCTGCACCCCAGTCTCTAAACTCTGCTCTCTGTAACAGGCCTTCTGCACCCCAGTCTCCAACCTCTTCTCTCTGCAACTATCCTTCTGCACCTCAGTCTCCAACCTCTTCTCTCTGCAACAGTCATTCTAAACTGCACTCTCCAACCTCTGCTCTCTGCAATAATCCTTCTGAATCTCAGTCTCCAAACTCTGTTCTCTGCAACGGTCCTTTTGCACCTCAGTCTCCAACCTCTGCTCTCTGCAACATTTCTTCTACACTTAAGTCTTCAACCTGTGCTCTCTGTAACTGTCCTGCTGTACCCCAGTCTCTAAACTCTGCTCTCTGTAGCGATCCTTCTGCACCTCATTCTACAACCTCTGCACTCTGCAACGATCCTTCTGCACCCCAGTCTCCATCCTCTGCTCTCTGTAAGAATCCTTTTGCACCCCAGTCTCCAAAATATCCTCTCTGTAAAAGTGCTTCTGCACCTCAGTCTCCAAGTTCTGCAATCTCTAACAGTCCTTCTGCAACCCAGTCTCAAACCTCTGCACTCATAAATGATCTTTCTGCACCTCTGTCTCAAACCTCTGCTCTCTGTAATAGTCCTTCTGCACCCCAGTCTCCACCATCTGCTCTCTGCAACAATCCTTCTTCTCCCCAGGCTCCAACCTCTGGTCTCTTCAACGGTCCTTCTACATCCCAGTTTCCAAAATCTTCTCTCTGTAACCGTCCTTTTGCACCTCAGTCTCCACCCTCTACTCTCTGTAAAAGTCTTTCTGTACCTCAGTCTCAATCCTCTGCTCTCTGTGAGATCCTTCTGCAACCCATTCTCCAAACGCTGCTCTCTGTAAGAGTCTTCTGCACCCCAGTATCCAAACTCTGCTCTCTGTAACAGGCCTTCTGCAGTTCAGTCTTCAAACTCTGCTCTCTGTAACAGGCCTTCTGCACCCCAGTCTCCAACATCTGCTCTCTGAAAAAAGTCCTTTTGTATCTCAGTCTCCAAACTCTGCTCTTTGTAATGGTCCATCTGCTCCCCAATTGCCAACCTCTGCTTTCTGTAACAGTCCTTCTACACCTAAGTCTCCGAACTCTTCTCTCTGCAACCATCTTTCTACACCTAAGTCTCCAACCTCTGCTCTCTGTAAAAGTCCTTCTGCACCTCAGTCTCCATCCTTTGCTCTCTGTAATTGTCCTTCTGCTCCCCAGTCTCCAATCTCTTCTCCCTGTAACAATCCTTCTGCACCTCTGTCTCCAACGTCTGCTCTCTGTAATAGACCTTCTGCACCCCAGTCTCCCACATCTGCTCTCTGTAACGGTCCTTCTGCACCCCAGTCTCCAAACTCTGCTCTCTGTAACAGTCTTTCTGTACCCCAGTCTCCAAACTCTACTTTCCATATCAGTTATTCTGCACGCCAGTCTAAAACCTCTGCTCTCTGTAACAGTCCTTCTGAACCTCAGTCTCCAACCTCTGCTCTCTTCAACAGTCCTTCTGTACCCCAGTCTCCAAACTCTGCTCTCTGCAACCATCTTATTATACCCTAGTATCCAACATCTGCTCTCTGCAATGATCCTTCTGCATCCCAGTCTCCAACGACTGCTCTCTGCAATAGTCCTTTTACACCCCAGTCTCCAACCTCATCTCTCTGCTACAGTCCTTCTGCATCCCAGTCTCCAAACTCTGCTCTCTGCAACATTTTTTCTGCACCCCAGTCTCCAACCTGTGCTCTCTGAAACTATCCTACTGAACCCCGGTCTCCAAACTCTGCTCTCTGTAGAGATCCATCTGCACCTCAGGCTCCAACCTCTGCTCTCTGCAACGATCCTTCTGTATCCCAGTCTTCCACATCTGCTCTCTGCTATGGTCCTTCTGCACCCCAGTCTCGAAACACTGCTCTCTGTAACAGTCTTTCTGTACGGCAATCTCCACTCTTCTCTCTATAATGGTCCTTCTGCACCCCAATTTCCAACCTCTGCTCTCTGTAACAGTCCTTCTCAGCCTCAATCTGAAAATTCTGCTCTGTTCAACAATCCTTCTAAACCCCAATCTCTGAACTGTGCTATCTGTAACAATCCTTCTGCACCCCAATTTCCAACATCTGCTTTCTGTAACAGGTTTTCTGCAATCCAGTCTCAAAACTCTGCTCTCTCTAACAGGCCTGCTGAACCCCAGTCTTCAACCTCTGCTCTCTGCAAAAGTCCTTCTACACCCCAGTCTCCAACCTCTGCTCTCTGCAACGATCATTCTGCATCCCAGTCTCCAAAGTCTGCTCTCTTTAAGATCCTTCTGCACCCCGTTCTCCAAACTTTGCTCTCTGTAACAGTCATTCTGCAGCTCAGTCTCCAACCTCTGCTTTCTGCAACAGTCCTTCTACACCCCAGTCTCCAACCTCTGCTCTCTGCGAACGTCTTATTATACCCCAGTATCCAACATCTGATCTCTGCAACGATTTTTCTGCATCCCAGTCTTCAACGACTGCTCTCTGCTACAGTCTTTCTACACCCCAATCTCCAAACTCTGGTCTCTGCTACAGTCTTTCTGCACCCCGGTCTCCAACCTGTGCTCTCTGAAACTATCCTACTGCTCCCCGGTCTCCAAACTCTGCTTTCTGTAGCGATCATTCTGCACCTCAGTCTCTAACCTCTGCTCTCTGCAACGATCCTTTGCATCCCAGTCTCCAACCTCTGCTCTCTGCAACAGTACTTCTGCACCGCAGTCTCCAAGCTCTACTCTCTGTAATAGTCCTTCTGCAAATCAGAGTCTAACCTCTGCTCTGTGTTATGATACTTCTGCACCACAGTCTTCAACCTCTGCGTTCTGTAACAGTTTTTCTGAACCCCAATCTCCAAATTCTGCTCTCTGTAACACTCCTTCTGCACCCCAGTCTCCATCCTCTGCTCTCTGTAAGAATCCTTTGACACCCCTGTCTCCAACCTCTCCTCTCTGTAAAAGTCCTTCTGTATCTCAGTATCCAACCTCTGCAATCTGTAATGGTCCTTCTTCACCCCAGTCTCCAAACTCTGCTTTCTGTATCAGTCCTTCTGCATCCAAGTCTTCAAAATATTCTCTCTGCAACATTTCTTCTGCACATTAGTCTTAACCTGTGCTCTCTGTAACAGTCCTACTGCACAACAGTCTCGAAAATCTGCTCTCTGCAATGATCCTTCTTCTACCCAGTCTCCAAACTCTGCTCTCTGTAAAAGTCCTTTTGTATTGCAGACTCTAACCTCTTCTCTTTGTAATGATCCATTTGCTCCTTAATTGCTAAGCCCTGCTTTCTGTAACAGTCCTTCTGCACCACAGTCTCCAAACTCTTCTCTCTGCAATGATCTTTCTGCACCTCAGTCTCCAACCTCTGTTCTCCCTAAAAGTCCTTCTGCATCTCAGTCTCCATCCTATGCTTTCTGTAATGATCCTTCTGCACCCCAGTCTCCAAACTCTGCTCTCTGTAACAGTCCTTCTGTACCGCAGTCTCCAAAGTCTTCTCTCTATAACGGTACTTCTGCACCCCAATTGCCAACCTCTGCTTTCTGAAACCGTCCTTCTGCACCTGAGACTCAAACCTCTTCTCTCTGTATGAGTCCTTCTAAGCCTCAGTCTGAAACCTCTGTTCTCTGCAACAATCCTTCTAAACCCCAGTCTCCAAACTGTGCTATCTTTAACAATCCTTCTGCACCCCAGTCTCAAACATCTGCTCTCTGTAACAGGTCTTTTGCAACTCAGTCTCTAAAGTGTGCACTCTATAGCAGGCTTTCTGAACCCCAGTCTCCAACCTCTTCTCTCTGCAACGATTCTTCTGCACCTCAGTCTCCAACATCTGCTCTCTGCAACAGTCCTTCTGCACCCCAGTCTCCATCCTCTGCTCTCTGTAAGATTCTTCTGTCCCCCATTCTCCAAATTTTGCTCTCTGTAACAGTCATTCTGCACCTCAGTCTCCAATCTCATCTCTCTGCAACGGCCCTTCTGCACCCCACTATCCAACCTCTGTTCTCTGTAGCAGTCCTTCTGCACCCCAAACTAAAAACTCTGCTCTCTGTAACAGTCATTCTGCACCCCAGTCTCCAAACTTTACTTTCCATGTAAGTAATTCTGCACACAAGTCTAAACCCTCTGCTCTCTGTAACAGTCCTTCTGCACCTCAGTCTCCAAGCTCTGTGCAAAAGTCCTTCTGCACACCAGTCTCCAACCTCTTCTCTCTGCAACGATCCTTCTGCATCCCAGTCTCCAACATCTGCTCTGTGCTACAGTCCTTCTGCACCCCAGTCTCCAACCTGTACTCTGTAACTATCCTACTACACCCCGGTCTCCAAACTCTGCTCTCTGTAGCGATCCTTCTGCACCTCAGTCTCCAACTTCTGTTCTCTGCAACAATCCTTCTGCACCCTATTCTCCAATGTCTTTTCTCTGCAACAGTCCTTCTGACCCCAGTCTCCAGCCTCTTCTCTCTGTAACATCCTACTGCACCCCAGTTTCCAAACTCTGCTCTCTGTGACATTCGTTCTGCACCCCAGTCTCCACCCTCTGCTCTTTGTAACAGTACTTCTGTACCGCAGTCTCCATTCTCTGCTCACTGCAACATTTCTTCTGCACCCCAGTCTCCAAACAGTTCTCTCTGTAACTGTCTTTCTGACCCCAGTCTCCATCCTCTGCGCTCTGTAACGATCCTTCTGCACCTCAGTCTCAAACCTATGATCTCTGCAAAGATCCTTCTGCACCTCAGTTTCCAACCTCTGCTCTCTGAAACGAACCTTCTGCACCACAGTTTCCAACCTCTGCACTCTGTAACAGTCCTTCTACAACTAGTCTCCAACCTCTTATCTCTGTACCAATCCTTTTGCACCTCAGTCTCCCACCTCTGCTCTCTGTAACAGTCCTTCTGCACCTCAGTCTCCAACCTCTGCTCCCTGTAACAGGCTTACTGCACCCCATTCTCCGACCTCTGCTCTCGGAAACAGTTCTTCTGCACCCCAATCTCGAATCTCTGCTCTCTGTAACAGTTTTTCTGCACCCCAGTCTCCAACATATTTTCTCTGCAACGATACTTCTGAACCTCAGTCTCCAATCTCTGCTCTCTGCAACAGTCTTTCTGCACCCCTTTCTCCAGACTCTGCTCTCTGTAAGATACATTTGCATCCCTTTCTCCAACCTCTCCTCTCTGTAAGAGTCTGTCTGCACCCCAGTCTCCAACCTCTGCTCTCTTTAAAACTCCTTCTGCACATCAATCTCCAACCTTTGCTCTCTGTAATGGTCCTTCTGAACCCTAGTCTCCAACATTTGCTCTACAACAATGCTTCTGCACCAAAGTCTTCAAACTCTGCTCTCTATAACGGTCCTTCTGCACCCCAATTGCCAACCTCTGCTTTCTGTAACAGTCCTTCTGAACCTCAAACTCCAACTTCTGCTCTCTGTAACAGTCCTTCTAAGCCTCAGTCTGAAACCTCTGCTGTCTGCAACAATCCTTCTGCACCCCAGTCTCCAAACTGTGCTATCTGTAACGATTCTTCTGCACCTTAGTCTCCAACCTCTGCTTTCTGTAACAGGTCTTCTGCACCCCAGTCTCAAGACTCTGCTCTCTGCAACAGGCCTTCTGCTCCCCAGTCTCCAACCTCTTCTCTCTGCAACGATCCTTCTGCACCTCAGTCTCCAACCTCTGCTCTCTGCAACAGTCCTTCTAAACCGCAGTCTCCAACCTCTGCTCTCTGCAATGATCCTTCTGCAGCCCAGTCTCTAACAACTGCTCTCTGCAACAGTTCTTCAGCACCCTAGTCTACAAACTCTGCTCTCTGCTGAAGTACTTCTGCACTCCAGTCTCCAACCTCTGCTCTCTGCAACATTTCTTCTGCACCCAACTCTCCAACCTGTACTCTCTGTAACTGTCCTGCTACAACCTAGTCTCCAAACTCTGCTCTCTATAGCGATCCTTCTGCACCTCATTCTCTAACCTGTGCTCTCTGCAACGATCCTTCTGCACCCCAGTCTCCATTCTCTGCTCTTTGTAAGAATCCTTTTGTACCCCAGTTTTCAACCTTTCCTCTATGTAAAAGTCATTCTGCACCTCAGTCTCCATGTTCTGCAATCTGTAACAGTCCTTCTGCACCCCAGTCTCAAACCTCTGCACTCAGAAATGATCTTTTTGCACCTCAGTCTCCAACCTCTGCTCTCCTTAATAGTCCTTCTGCACCCCAGTCTCCAACATCTGCTCTTTGCAACGATCCTACTTCTCCCCAGGCTCCAACCTCTGCTCTCTGCAACAGTCTTTCTACATCCCAGGATCCAACATCTGCTCTCTGAAACAGTCCTTCTGCACCTCAGTCTGAAAACTTGGCTCTCTAAAAAAATTCTTCTGCACCCGAGTTTCCAAACATTGCTCTCTGTAACAGTCCTTCTGAACCTCAGTCTATAAACTCTGCTCTCTGTAACAGGCCTTCTGCACCCCAGTCTTCAATCTCTGCTCTCTGCAACGTACCTCAGTCTCCAGCGTCAGCTTTCTGTATCAGTTCTTCTGCACCCCAGTCTCCAAAATCTGCTCTCAGTAAGAGTCCTTCTGCACTCCCGTCTCCAACTTCTGCTCTCTGCAACATTTCTTCTGCACCCCAGTCTCCATCTGTGCTCTCTGTAACTGTCCTTCTGCACTCCAGTCTCCAACCTCTGCTCTCTGTAACTATATATCTGCACCACAGTCTGAAAACTCTGCTCTCTGGAACGATCCTTCTGCCCCTCAGAATTCAACCTCTGCTCTCCGCAATGATCCTTCTCAACCCCAGTCTCCAACCTCTGCTCTCTGTAAGAGCCCTTCTGCACTTTAGTCTGCAATCTCTGCTCTCTGTAAAAATCCTTCTGCACCTCAGTCTCCATCCTCTGCTATCTGTAACAATCCTTCTGCACACCAGTCTCCAACCTCTGTTCTTTGTAACAGGTCTGCTGCACCGCAGTCTCCAAACTCTGCTCTCTGTAACAGGCCTAATGCACCCCAGTCTCCAACCTCTTCTCTCTGCAATGATCCTTCTCCATCTCAGTTTCCAACCACTGCTCTCTGCAACAGTCCTTCTGAACCCAAGTCTCCAACCTCTGCTCTCTGTAAGATCCTTCTTTACACGGGCCTCCAAACTTTGCTCTCTATAACAGTCCTTCTGCACCTCAGTCTCCAAACTCTGCTCTCTGCTACGGTCCTTCTGCATCCCAGTATCCAACCTTTGTTCTCTGTAACAGTCCTTCTGCACCCCAGGATCCAAACTCTACTTTCCATATCAGTTATTCTGCACCCCAGGCACCAACCTCTGCTCTCTGCAACAGTCCTTCTGCACCTCA